>NC_080715.1:6252072-6282072 GCF_019097595.1 Hemibagrus wyckioides | reverse complement strand
GTACTGCAATATTATGCTAGTGGCTAAATGTAATAGAGGCAGTGAAAAACAAATGTGTAATATTATATAGAGATGGTTAAAGTGATCCTGTGGTAAGTTTTTAAATACAGCTTCAGATTTTATTTATTCTTCTCTCAAGTTAAGTGTCATATAAACTCATAAATGTGCTAAAGAAATATCCCACACTGATTTGATGCTAAGCTCAGATCCCAGTCACTGGGATCGTGCCCCGTTGTTATTTTTGTCACTTCTATTAAACTAGGAATTTATACTGACCCCTTGAAGCTGTATGATGCCAAAAAAAGCCAACTAGTGATTTTACAAATGTATACTCACTGGCCAGTTTATTAGAAAAGCCATATCAGTATTGGAAAGTTCTGGTCATCCTCAGCTCTTCACAGCATGGATGTTAGAAATCTGGACCATGTTGCTATGAGTGCATCACGCTCCCATTCTACCACATCCCAAAGGTGGAGTATTAGATCCAGTGCTGATTTTTTACCCATAAAAGGATGCACATGCTAAGCAGCAATACCCTGATATTCTGTGGAATTCCAACCAGCGGTATAAAGTGTCCCAAGAAGCCCTTCCCCACTGCATTACACCACCCCCAACGGTCTGATCTGTTGACTCAAAGCAGGTCTTTCTCACCATGACTCACCATGTTGATGTCAGATCCGAACCCTACCATCTGTAGAAGAAAGCGTCGGATGATTCGTCAGATGAGACGACATTTTTCTGGTCTTCTTAGCCTCCAAAGCTAATTCTTTAAAACAGAACCAGAACCAGTTCTTCACTCAGGCGTTCACATCCGCAGAACTGCTAGGTGTTGTTTTGCTTGTTTTTAGCACCATTGTGTGTGTAAACTCCACTCCATCATCAGTTTCTGGAATGCAGCATTAACAGTTATGTCAATGCCCAAGTCAGAGGTGACTGGAGATCACATTTTCCTCCATTCTGAAGTTTGATGTTGGATGCTTGATTACCTAAAGCTCTTGAATGAAGATCTTGATTGTATGAGTTGTGCAGCTGCCACATGATTGGCTGATTGGATAAGTGCATGAATAAGCAGTGTTCCTAATAAAGTTCTAGAAGTTATAAAAGCCTTTATTGGTCACCTATACAATCCTGCACAGTTAAATTCTTTCTTTGCATATCCCAAGTTTGGAGGTTGGGGTCAGAGCGCAGGGTCAGCCATGATACAGTGCCCCCTGGAGCGGTGAGGGTTAAGGGCCCCAACTTGACAGTGCTGGGGCTTAAAATGGTCAGTGAATGTATATTTATATAAAAGAAATTAGTCTTATTTGTCTCGCACCTATGACGGTGCAATTTGCGACACTAAGGATAACTTCAAAAACAACAGACATTTATTGGGTGCATAAGTATTCACCCCCCATGGATCAGGCTCTGGTGTTACACGAATGAGGATAAGGTTCCTTTCTTCCTCTTACCATCTCAGGGAGTTTTTTCTCACCACGGTCGCCTCAGGCTTGCTAACGAGGGAGAAAAACAAACAAATTTAAATATAAGTCAAATAGTAATCTTGCATTTTTGTCTAATATTAATATTCAATTATGTTTCTTCTGTTCTCTAAAGCAGCTTTGAGACAATATCCATTGTTAAACGCACTATACTAATAAAAATGAATTGAACTGAACATGATTCCAAAACAATACGTTTTGTAGAAATTTCTTCAGAAATATTCATCATCATATTTGCTCTTTTGCTCAGCCCAGCTTTTTAATGTACTGTATAAGGTGGATGTTCTCTTTTTTTAGTTATTAGTTTATTTGGTTTTGATGAACCATGGAGCTCATCGTTAGTTCAAGAAAAGATAAACATAACAACTTCTAGTTGTGTCAGTTACGTGGAAACTGTAAAACACACCTGTTGTGTGTGTGTGTGTGTGTCCGCATTTTTAAAAAAAATTCCAAGTAAATTTCTCTGGCAACAAGACGAAGTTTCATATCCGCTCGCCAGATGTTACATTATAGGAAGAAAAACAGAGCTTTTGCTAGAAAACACAGACCCATATGTTATTGTGAAGAACAGTAGCGTTTCAGTAAATAAAAACTGAAAGCACTTCTCACTTTTCACCATTCACACACTTACGAATTCGATTTCTGGAATATTTAATGCAACACTAACAACTATGCCATGGTCAGAGTCACTGGAGATCATGTTTTTCTCCATTCTGATGTTTATTGACCTAAAGCTTTTGAATGAAGCTCTTGATTATATGCGTTGTGTTGCTGCCACATGATTGGCTGTTTGGATAAGTTCCTAATAAAATGGCCAAATATTTTTTTTTTGGCCTAGCATTTATGAAGCTGCAATATGCGACACTAAGGATAACTTCGAAAACAATATCCACTCGCCAGATGCTATATTAGAGGAAGAAAAAACAGACACTTTTGCTAGAAACCAGAGAGCCGTATGTTATTGTGAAGAACCGTAGCATGAAATAAAACTGAAGGCACTTCTCACTTTTTACCATTCACACACCACTTATTGGTAAAAACAATGGCTTCATGAGCGCTTTTTTTTTTTTTTTACATTTAGAACCCTAGACATTTGATAGTAAACAGATTTGTATGGTCATACGTACGGTCTGTTAGCGAATCCGACGCTGGAGAGCATCCAGTGGAACCAACTCCACCTCAAAGCCTCTGGAAAACACAATCCCTGATCGCAATCAGCAGCTGATCCTTTAATTACATACCCGAATTAGACCGCATTCTTCATACAAACAGTGTGTTAGCAAACGTAATAAAAAGCCTGGAGTAGCGTCCGGTCTTCCTGTCCGTGTTTATACAAGTGTGTGTTCACCAGAAGAGGGAGAGTAATATTTCAGCTTCGTTAGGATACGTGCAGAACAGGTTTGACCCAATTCCCGAAGAATGAACCACGGTACTATCGTTTTTAATCTTCTTGTTGAGATAGTGGCCATTTTTAATTTCTTAAAAAAAACACACACACACACACACGCCTCTTTTAAGCGGTCAATCGGTGTCTGAACCTGAAAGACAGTTTCGGTAGTATCTAGGGTACAAAAGTAGGACAGTAGAGAAGCCCTGATTCAGATTTAGTCCACTTTTCCCAAGTGAGTCCCTTTTTTAGACTGAAGGAATGCCCACATTTGAAAAGGGGGGAGTTTGGAGCAAGCCTCTGTTTGTTAGCCATAAAACAAGGCTAGCTGAGAAGGAAAGAGTGCTGAGACTGTGCATCGTTATCATCAGTCTCTCTCTGAACTCAGGAATAGCCTGAGGTCATCTGTTATATAGCTTGACCGGTCCTGTTTACATGCTTGTTTATACAATAGACCTATTTAGCCAACACTAATAATATACAATGTGGACTATATATATATATGACAAAAAATATTAGATTGCAATACTTTGTGACGTTTCTATTTCACAATATAGGATTTAATGCATTGTTTTTTTGATTATGGCCTCACTGACCATCACTGACCATCACACCTCTATGTTTTAGTTGAACATAACATCACTATAATGACCTGCACTCTTCTGGGAAGGATTTCCACTAGATATAGGGATTTGAGTTCAAGAGCATACGTGAGATCAGACACTGATCTTGGGTGAAGTGTTCCAGTTCATACGAACATTTCAGAGATCTGTGCAGGACAGTCAAGTTCTTCTTTAACCTTTTTACCATTTTGAACGAATCAACACTTCAGTTATCTTAAGGCTGAAAATGTTTTCACCATCCAGCACTTGGTGCTTGTCTAGCAGTGAATTTCTATCACATACGTATCCTTGTTGAACCTCATTCCTGTCACCTTGACTTACTTCTACTAGACTTTTACTTGAATGTGAGATGTTTAAGCTTGGGTTTTGTGCTCTGCTAAACTCAGTGAACCGCAACGTATGATGTAACGCATCCAAAATTATTTCCACTCTAAACCACAAGTCGCTGGAGTACCTCCTAACCAGAGAAACATACAATTTGCCTTAATGAAGTCGACTGCGCTGTTGAATGACCTAAAAGTGGCTGCGGTACCCGAGCAGAATAGTAACAGGTCTCTGATTCGCCAGCAGAGTGTTGTGCTGCTCAGAAATATAAAGTTGGCAGTAAATCAGGGTTATGAAAGCTCCTGCAGAGCTGTAGACTGGCAGGACGTTGCAGCAGGTCATGTTTTTGGGGAGTGTGGTGGAAATCGCTGCCTGTTTGGAGAAATAGGGGACAGATTCCATGAACCATCTATTTACTGAAATTTTATGAAGTGTTTTTCTGACGAGTTCAAGCAAAATGCACAGCCATGGTTTGAAGAAGGTCTATTTACTGTTTTTTTTCCCCTGTTTTTGCTATGCAGTTTTTTCTCACTCTCTAAAATTTCCCTTCCATCTTGCATCATTCTGTCTTTGTCGTTTTTTTATTGTATTGTATTTTTAATTATTTAAAAATATATATATATATATATTAAATGTACCCAGTCCTGTTTCACGGTCAAATTGTGTTTTGTTTTTGATTTGATTGGCTGATGAGCACATGCACATGTATGAGGTGCCATTTTAGTCTTAAAGGAAATGATGAAATTATGAAATAAATGTCATTATTATATGAAAGTGTCATTTATGAAATAATTATGATGTAGTATTTTTGAAACAAATAAAGCCATTTTAAAATTGTTATTATGAAACAAAAAAAAATAATTAAATGTGATTTTAAATGTTATTGTAGTATGATGGAGTATTTTGTAATAATGAGTTCAGTTTTTATTCATTCATGTATTTCTTTTTTATTTATTTATTGACTCATTTAGATATTTATTGACACATTTACTCATTTTATTATTTTATCATTGGTTATATTTATTTATTTGCTTATTTGTTTATTTATTTAATTAAATAATTTATTATTATTATTATTATCAATAATAATAATAATAATAATAATTTCTTTATTTAACTAAAATTTCATTTCATCCAAGTGTGTAAGATTTTTTTTCTTTCTATTTGATTTGCTCTTACTTTTCTTTCCTTCCCTCCCTCATCTCTCTCTCTCTCTCTCAGAGGAGTGTTTTTAATAATCCATAAAAGTGTCATTTTATATTTTATACATTGCTAACAACGTGTGAATTGTCCTCTGAGAGGTTTGTTGGTTAAAAAAATGGAAAAATGGAAAGTCAGCAAAGATAATAATCTTACAAACTTGGCCTTGATATTATGACCCCCATGTGAGCAGTAATTTCAGCTTTCAGAGACTGAGGTTTTATTATAATCCTGATTTTTTAGCATTTTAAACAGTTCCTCTGAGACGTTAAACCCCCGAGTTAGGACTATTGGCCATTGAGAAAGCACTAAAAACCCTTTCGAGAGGTGTAAACAACTTCACTCTATTTTGGCAAATTTAATGTAAAGGCCAAAAAATATATATTTTAGGTTTTCTGGGAAAAAATAAAAAATAAAACTCTACAAAAATATGCTACTTGCAAATTTGACTTTGAGAAGCTTCCAGCTTGCAAACTCTGACCTTCTCTCTCAGATACGTCTTGGCTGCTAACCTTTCTTTCATTGCTTTATAACTGACAAAAATTGAAGATAAGCCCTTCACTTATTCTTCACCACAGTGTCTCAGATCTCATAGGGAAATGTCAAACAAACACAAAACCTCTCCTGACTGAATCTGTAGCTTCATCTTAAATCTTTCTTCCGCGTTCTTTCTCGCTGGACCTTTGTGCAGACTATTAGTCAGATGTCCATTATTCAGGATCTGGCTTTTTCAGTCTCCTAGGGAGAAAATTGTCGTCAGAGATACATGCCAATCATTCCTGTGCTTCCTCTCTTCAAAAAAGCCCCATGATGTTTGAAGATCAAAGACTAATGGCGTCTTTTACTGAAATTGCTCCTCCTGATTCTTCCTTAATGACCTGGTGCTGAATAGAGTAATAGCTTGGCTTATAATGACTCTTTATGCCTCTAATCATCTGCTGTGAAGTTATCTATCGAAGGGGTGAGCGGAATCATTTTACAAGGAACCTGGTAGAGATGCATGCAACTGTCTAGGAACCATGTAGGATCCATTCTGAGATTTTGGACTGATTTATCCGACCTTTACTTCCTGGGGTTGAGGATGATGGAACCATCTAGGAACCATGTAGGATCCATTCTGGGAATCAGGGACTGATTTATTCGACCTTTACTTCCAAAACCATCTAGGAACCATGTGTATGCTTGCTCTCTGAAGCACTGATGACTTCTTCATTTACCAAACCTGTAGGTGAATAAAAACATTTAAAGGTTTAATTTCTATGCAAATCTCCAACTATCTAGGAACCTTGTAGGATCCATTCTGCGAATCAGGGACTGATTTATCCGACCTTTACTTCCTGGGCTTCTTCTCAGGACCTTGTAGAGGATTATGGAACCATCTAGGAACCTTGTAAATGCTTGCTCTCGGAAGAACTGATGGCTTTTTTTTATTTACCACAAACTTACATAGACCTGTTGGTGAATAGAAAGGATTTAGAGGTTTCATTTCTATAATAATCTCTAACTATCTGCTGTGAAGATGGGGGTTGAAACATCTATCAGTTGGTTGATGCTTAGAACAAAAAAAAACCCCAAAATGATCTACCATGGAACTTCTAGGCTTCAATGGAACTTAAATGGTGTCTTCAATTACCAAAAAGATGCGAATAGCTGATTTGGTGAATAGAAAACCAGCATTGGTTCACAAGTCTAATTTCTAATCATCTACTAGTAAGAAGTGGGTTGATGGAGCTAACGTTCACCTTGGCAATAATCAGAACAAAATATATGATATATGATGTACTGTGTAGTGAACCATGAAACATGCATCTAGGAAGCATGCTTGTTCTTCTTCTTCTTCTTCAAAAAGCCCTCCATGGTCCATCACAAGAGCTAATGGCTTTATTTACCCGCTAAAAAAGTTGGTCGTAATCTTGAATAAAAGCTAACGATTACAGGGATTGTTAATTCAATGCTAATCTATGGGCATCTAGTTTGAAGACTGGTGTAGCTGATACAGCTAACCTTAATCTCCTGGGAAACAGTAGCGCTTTGCTCATGATCTATGAGGAATCATCTAGAACAGGAGTGTCAAGTTTTATCTGTAAAGAGTTGGTGAGAGTGCAGGTTTTCATTCTAATCATGCAGAAACCACACTTGATTCTGCATGTTTAATCAGATTATCTTGTTTTGTTTTTTTATTAGACCCAGGCATGGTTTCTGCTTGGTTGGAATGAAAACCTGCACCTACACCTGCACCTACACCTACACCTACACCTACACTGGTTCTTTACAGATAAGATTGGATATTCCTGATGTACTGGAGTTGTCTGAGAAAAAAGCAGATCAACTGATAAGTAAGGACTAAAACATCCAGGGGGTTGTGAAGTTACAAGAAAATGATTATCATCTCGAAGTTCCAGTAACGTAGTGTTTATACAATTGTTTGCTACACTACAAACCAGAAAAGTGCAACACCTTTTGTCCTGAAGACTGTCCCATGGTGGAAAACCTACTGACCTTTACAAGGACCAGACACTGGAGACTCCTTGCATAAAAACAAAACATTTTAAGTCATTTATTATTAGTCTTGGACTCCGGTTACTACAGAAAGTATTACACTGAGCATATTAGTACAATAATTTCTCCAAAGCTGTGCTGATGAATCAACAATTTCTGCCTGACCGATCACGTTCCAGAACTCAAACAAATAAAAATTTGGATATCTTCGAGTTGCTTCAGCTCAGCAGTAAATCCTGGCTCCACTTTAGAGGAACGATTCCTAAGCAGTATTTTGATGCAAAATTCTTGAGGCTTGAAGTTCTGCTTGTCTGTTGCAGAAAGCCACTAAACCGTTGCTCTTTGTTTTGCCATCACATAGTTTCCTCCATAGAGAAAGAAGAAGTCCTTCTGTTGAGACTGACTCAGCCACGTTTCTTTAGGCGTCACTCGCTGTCAAGCCAAAACACTTAAAGGGATAGAAAAGCTTCGGAAAGACGTCTGTCCTCCTGCCAGCTCCTATATTTAACCAATGCTGACAGAGCATGTTCAGGGACTGACTTGGAAATGGAAGGCAGTTCCAGGGCAGATAGAACAATACAACGTGTGATCCTAGATGGATGTGCACTTTTACATTTATACTCTAATTGTACAGTGTCTGTGAGAATCAGTCACCGCTTTTGTCAGATTATTTTGGTTCCATATTGGACGAATGCCCATCGAGGCTCTAAGAAACATCTTTTTTTTTTTCAAAGCAGACACAGCAAAAAAAAATAAATATGGGCGGTGGAAAAAAATAACCTCGGAGTCTTTGCGTCTCGGTTAAAATGCAAGTCTGGAGAGATTCAAGAGATAGCAGTACAATGGGATTAGTAAGATTTACCACAGATATAATCTACATTCCTTTCCACTTATGTAGCCGCTATGCGACGTTAGCCTGCACCAAATCTCCCCCTTAACTGTATATTTTTAGATCCTATGATCGCTACACTAGATCCATGTGCAGTATGTCTTGAGATTTAAATTAAATTAAATCTGTTGCTAAATCGAACCGTTTTTACAAGGAATGATCACAGACTGATGTAGAAATGGGTTTCGTGTTGATTAATAAACCTCTGGATCGTTACAGAAAGATGGAGCGGCGATGGAATTTGGCTGATCTGGAATCAGATTTGTTTCTCCTTGATGAATCAATATGATTTCAAAGACACATTATATTTTCGCTAGCAGACGTAATCCTGACAAGCACACCACCAAGCTGCCACCGTTTGGTCCTTGAGCGAGGCCCCCAACCCACCCTGCTTCAGGGGTGCTGCATCATGGCTGACCCTGCGCTCTGACCCCAACCCCTGAGGATGGGATATGTGAAGAAAGAATTTTACTGTGCAGAAATGTACACTGATCAGCCATAATATTCTGACCACTGCCATATGAAGTGAATAAGACTGATGATCTCCTCATCATGGCACCTGTTAGTGGGTGGGATATATTAGGCAGCAGGTGAACATTTTGTCCTCAAAGTTGATCTTAGAAGCAGGAAAAATGGACAAGCGTGTGGATTTGAGCGAGTTTGACGAAGGGCCAAATTGTGATGGCTAGACCACTGGACCAGAGCATCTCCAAAACTGCAGCTCTTGTGGGGTGTTCCCGGTCTGCAGTGGTCAGTATCTCTCAAAAGTGGTTCAAGGAAAGAACAGTGGTGACCCGGCGACAGGGTCATGGGTGGTCAAGACTCATTGATGGACGTGGGGAGTGAAGGCTGGCCCGTGTGATCCGATCCAACAGACGAGGTACTGTTGATCAAAATGCTGAAGAAGTTAATGCTGGTTCTGATAGAAAGGTGTCAGAATACACAGTGCAGGACGGGTCAGGGCTGTTTTGGCAGCAAAAGATGACCAACACAATATTGGGCAGGTAATTATAATGTTATGCCAGGTCGGTGTATATGTGACAAATAAAGGCAACTTAACTTACTGACCAGAAGCTTGTAAGCCATTGCTGGGCCCCTGAGCATGGCCCCATAAACCCTCAATTGCTCAGTTGTATAAAAACAAAAAAACAATCGCTCTGGATAAAGGCGTCTGCCACATGCCAGAAATGAAAATGAAAAAATGAAAACTACATTTTGTTAGTTAGCAAACATGACGATATGTTGAATTGAAAATATTTCATTGCTAATATTTCAGCATTGCATTACAGCTTATTAAGGATTAATCTAATCTAGTTTGTTAACCGATAGTTAGTACTGCTTCAGCTTGGATTATTGTTGTGTTCTGTGTGTCATTTCAGTATTTTTTTAGCACTTATGTATGCTAATGTAGGTTTCCAAGATGAACTGATGCTCAGCATTTTTACCCTGGCTCTAAGTTGGCACCATCAGGAAACAACCATTAATTTTCCACTTCTTAACTCCACGGAGATTTACTTCATGTGGCTTTGGACTGCAGTTGATATAAACAGTTTTGTACTCAAGTCTCCATCAACTTCAAGAAGAAAGACTTCAAGTTAAATCTAAAATGAATTTCCTGGTTACAAAATTGTAATTTTTGAGTTATAGAAGATTTAGAATCACACTATCGGGTGTCAGGCAGATGAGGATGGGTTCCTTCTTGAGTCTGGTTCCTCTCCAGGATTCTTCCTGGTCATGTTAGCTGTAGATTCCGAGAATAGACCAAACCAGCATGTTTTATGGAGGTGAGAGGAAACCACAGAACCCACAAGAACACGGGAACGACATGCGGAATTTCAGAATCCAGTAACCCAAGCTCATGACATGCTTTGTGTTTATAGGAACATTTTCCTTTTTATTGTAACTTTCAGATGTTCATAGTGGGAATGAAGATTCTGGTCAGTCTGGTCAGTGTCTAATAAGTTCTACATTATTCACAGAGGTTTTTATTTTGCCATTTCTCATCAAGATCTCAAAAGCTGGACAGTGCAGGACGGCCAAACGTAGTGATCTCTATATGACCACAAAGAACAAAAAACAGCTAACAGTAGACATTCGTGACTCGTAGCCTTCTAATACAAACACAGAATGTTACACCTAATGAAAGTGGACTACGCCATGTTTATACGCATTTCTCTTTATTTCTTTCCCAGTGACCGAGGAAGATGTATTTTTAATGCTTCAAAAAAGACTTCAAAAACATCTTGTCCCCTAAAGCGCTTACAAACCGAACCCATTTGTTTTGTATCCTGGTAAAGCCATTTCACGTTGTTCTGCCAGTGGATCTGTGACATGCTGAGTGTGTTTTCCTGGCTAAGGATATCAACATGTGTGTTCCAGAGGCTTGGAGAGAGAGAGAGAGAGAGAGAGGTCAAGAGAGAGCGCAAGAGAGAGGGAAATAGAGAGAGATGGAAATAGAGAGAGAGAAAGGAAAGAGTGTGAGAGAGTGTGAGAGAGAGAGGGAGGGAGAGAGAGAGAGAGAGCAAGAGAGAGAGAGCGAAATAGAGAGAGAGGAAGAGAGTGCGAGGGAGAAGAGTGAGAGAGAGAGAGAGAGAGGATATCTCCTGTGAAAGAACAGAGAGATGAAATGTCCTGGGTCAGATGTAGCTGGACCTTTATGACCTCAGTGAACTTCAGTGAAGACAGAAAATGTTAGAGTTATTTATTTTCCCTGCTGGATGATTCTCTCAGGCTGAAGCTAACCTGGACTTGCTACTTGACGTATAAACTGGCTACGTGCTGTAACGTGAACGTAACGTTTCTCAGCTTTAGATGGAGAACTTTTGCCATTTGAGTGCCTTTGACAGTAAGTTAGCATGTTGTTGGCTAGTGTTTGAGTGGGAGCTAGCATCTACAGTTTATATGAGCAGCAGATAAATGATGGCTTTCTTTCTTTCTTTCTTTCTTTCTTTCTTTCTTTCTTTCTTTCTTTCTTTCCACTGTCACTATCATTGTATGTTTTGCTTTAACTTTATTCTTCTTCTCTTCTCTTCTCTTCTCTTCTCTTCTCTTCTCTTCTCTTCTCTTCTCCCTTCTTTCTTTCTTTCTTTCTTTCTTTCTTTCTTTCTTTCTTTCTTTCTTTCTTTCTTTCTTTCTTTCTTTCTTTCCACTGTCACTATCATTGTATGTTTTGCTTTAACTTTATTCTTCTTCTCTTCTCTTCTCTTCTCTTCTCTTCTCTTCTCTTCTCTTCTCTTCTCTTCTCTTCTCTTCTCTTCTCTTCTCTTCTCTTCTTTTCTTCCTTCCTTCCTTCCTTCCTTCCTTCCTTTCTTTCAACATCAAAAAGATCTCCTTGTTGTGCTGATATTAGCTCATAGCTCTTAGCATAACTGTGTGTGTGTGTGTGTGTGGAGTGTTAAGGTTTTCTATACAGTGCTACTACACACACACTGTAGTGTAAATAAGCGTAGGAGTCAGACGAGACTGCTCACACTGCTCAGATAAGATCAGAAACATTTTTGCTGCAGTAGTGTGTGTGTGTGTGTGTGTGCGGGGGGTGTGTGTGTGATTTTTCACAGAGAGCTATATGAACAGCAGTGTGTGGGACAGAAATGCAGAAATACTGCAGCATCACAGCTGGAGCCATGAGAAGTGTACACACACCAGAATAACACACTCTCTCTCTCTCTCTGTCTCTCTCTGTCTCTCTCTCTCGCTTCTCTCTCATTCTCTCTCTCTCTCTCTCTCTCTCTTTCTCTCTCTCTCTTTCTCTCATTCTCTCTCTCTATCTCTCTCTCTCTCTTTCTCTCTCATTCAAGCATCTACCTCTTGTCATTGTTGTTTTTTTGTTTTTTTTAAATCTTTAATTTCCATCAAGTCCCTGAAGGCCTCTCCGATGCTGTTATTCGTCGCTATGGAAACTGACTCCGGGTGTGTTGCCGTGGTAACAGAGGTTCGGCCGCCCACGGCTCTGGGCAGGAGAACCTCTTCATGAAGGCAGTAAGAGGCTCAGAGAGTGGAAGGAGTTAGTCAGCATGTCAATGGGCCAAAACCAACCCAAAACACACACACACACGCACACACACAGCAGGCAAGGGAAAAAAAACTTCTGTGTCTGAATCGTGGATTATTTATTTTTGAAACATTTGCTCAGAAAAAGCGAGTGTGTCGATGTGAGGATCAAATTCTGATCATCTTAATCGATTCATCAGTGACAATAAATCAACATTTTAATTAGATTTTAATTGCAGAGCTTTAGATCTCTAGAGCGCTTTCTTTGTTCCCTGATCATTATCCAGTCCCAAGTCAATTCCCCTAATGAATAATTCAAAACAAATGTCATGCTGAGTGAGGATAAAGGCATTTGATGGATATGATGATGCTGCTGCTTGTGTGTGTGTGTTTTATCCAGCACTGAAACTGCTATTCTATATGAGAGCTGTCCTCGTATTATTTGTCTGTAATGCAGTCCAGGATTTTCTTTGCGGCCAAAAAATGAACATAATCTCAAAGCAAAATCTTCAAAATTACCGCGGATTTTTTTGTACCAGAAGGCGTCTCGTGACGTCGTGGCGGCGCTCGTTCGACCGAATCCCTCGTCAATTCACGTGTGTATCATGAGCTCAGCTCTCAGAGAAAGTCATTACAGACCGTACACTGAGGAGAAGAATCCTTGACAAAGAGCCGCAGCAAAATCCATCATTTTTGGCCAGCAAAGGCTCTGGAGACTCTGGTATCTGGGGTGGTGTTTGTGTATACATCATGTGTCTTTCAGCAGGAAGCAACAGGAAGCCGCTGTCACTGAGCCATACGGAGACGAAGCGCAGAGTCGCAACGTTACGCAACTTGAATTCCCCCAACACCGCAAACTTCACACTGATTCACAACGAATTCTTTTTCAAAAATCATTTCATTGTAGATATGATGATCTTGATGGTGTTTAAAGAAATATATTGATTTTTAGATTGAAAATATTGCTGTTGTTTCTTTTGTTTTTTGATAGTTGATGATGTCATGGTGTTTATTACTGCTTGTTGGTGTTTGTATTTGGTGTTTATTTGGGCTTAATTGAGAAATGCCAGTTGTTCAAGATTACTGATGATTTTTAGTCTTTCAAAGAAGCATGTGTGGTGTTTTTTTGGTGCTTGATGGAAAGAACCATAATTTCTGTGTTTGTGTTTGAATGTTGGTGCTTTTGTATCTTTTCTACCCATATCCATATGGGCTCTTCTGGGTACTTGGGTTTCTTCTCACCTCCTAAAAACAAGCCTGTAATGATGCTAATTTGCTCCTAGGTGTGAAATCAGTCCCTTGTAATAGACTGGCTCCTCACACATGGTGTATTCCCGTCACATGTCCAGTATTCCCAGGATAGTCTCCGGATTCACTGCCACCCTGACCAGGATAAAGAGCTTACTGAGTTCTCAGAATGTCACTTCTCTAGCGTGATCTGTAAATATCACTGTGTGTGTGTGTGTGTCTGTGTGTGTGTGTGTGTGTGTGTGTGTGTGAGTTCTGCACAGGATTGTGAAAAGCTGTGAAATTCCCTGCCTGTCCACGGTTTGTAACACACCCTACACTCGTGCGGCTCGGTGTTACACACGCCGTCAGCTTCCACCCTGTTTCATGAGTTCACGCACCCTGACAACTATATCACAGCGTTAGCGAGATGCTAACAGAGCCTCCCGACAATCTTCAGCCAGCACGAGGATAACGCAGTGTTTTAGGAGACCATGCCGAGGTCTGCGCCCGCTTGTTTATTACTCCTCGTGTCAGGCGTCTGGCGGGAAGCAGAAGAGATATTTTGGAGTACTTGTGTGTGGTAGTGTAGATTTGAAGGGGGCTCGAGTGTGGATTCAGCTCTGGCAGACAGAGACTCCCTCCTACATGCCTCTGCCTACGCTTCGCTCATATGTTTGTCTCGCAGCCAAGTATTTACTGCATGCCTCGTTAGGCTCATCGTTTGACAGACTCCGGCATTAATAACCCTTAATTAGCAGCACATCACAGAGTTCAATTCTGCAGTGTATTTCGTACGTTTGCGGCTACGTTCGCGTTCGCTATCCGCTTACGTCTTCAAAACACCAAGAAACATCAGTATTCTCAAACCTTCTCAAATAAACTCCATCATGCACTAGTAGACAGCTCTATTCTCCAACAAATACTAATACAACACTGAACACCACCACTCTCTAACAAACTCTATAATACCCCACTGAACACCACCACTCTCCAACAAACACTAATACAACACTGAACACCACCACTCTCCAACAAACACTAATACAACACTGAACACCACCACTCTCCAACAAACACTAATACAACACTGAACACCACCACTCTCCAACAAACTCTATAATACCCCACTGAACACCACCACTCTCCAACAAACACTAATACAACACTGAACACCACCACTCTCCAACAAACACTAATACAACACTGAACACCACCACTCTCCAACAAACACTAATACAACACTGAACACCACCACTCTCCAACAAACACTAATACAACACTGAACACCACCACTCTCCAACAAACACTAATACAACACTGAACACCACCACTCTCCAACAAACACTAATACAACACTGAACACCACCACTCTCCAACAAACACTAATACAACACTGAACACCACCACTCTCCAACAAACACTAATACAACACTGAACACCACCACTCTCCAACAAACACTAATACAACACTGAACACCACCACTCTCCAACAAACACTAATACAACACTGAACACCACCACTCTCCAACAAACACTAATACAACACTGAACACCACCACTCTCCAACAAACACTAATACAACACTGAACACCACCACTCTCCAACAAACACTAATACAACACTGAACACCACCACTCTCCAACAAACACTAATACAACACTGAACACCACCACTCTCTAACAAACACTAATACAACACTGAACACCACCACTCTCTAACAAACACTAATACAACACTGAACACCACCACTCTCCAACAAACACTAATACAACACTGAACACCACCACTCTCCAACAAACACTAATACAACACTGAACACCACCACTCTCCAACAAACACTAATACAACACTGAACACCACCACTCTCCAACAAACACTAATACAACACTGAACACCACCACTCTCCAACAAACACTAATACAACACTGAACACCACCACTCTCCAACAAACACTAATACAACACTGAACACCACCACTCTCCAACAAACACTAATACAACACTGAACACCACCACTCTCCAACAAACACTAATACAACACTGAACACCACCACTCTCCAACAAACACTAATACAACACTGAACACCACCACTCTCTAACAAACACTAATACAACACTGAACACCACCACTCTCTAACAAACACTAATACAACACTGAACACCACCACTCTCCAACAAACACTAATACAACACTGAACACCACCACTCTCCAACAAACACTAATACAACACTGAACACCACCACTCTCTAACAAACACTAATACAACACTGAACACCACCACTCTCCAACAAACACTAATACAACACTGAACACCACCACTCTCTAACAAACACTAATACAACACTGAACACCACCACTCTCTAACAAACACTAATACAACACTGAACACCACCACTCTCCAACAAACACTAATACAACACTGAACACCACCACTCTCCAACAAACACTAATACAACACTGAACACCACCACTCTCTAACAAACACTAATACAACACTGAACACCACCACTCTCCAACAAACACTAATACAACACTGAACACCACCACTCTCCAACAAACACTAATACAACACTGAACACCACCACTCTCCAACAAACACTAATACAACACTGAACACCACCACTCTCCAACAAACACTAATACAACACTGAACACCACCACTCTCCAACAAACACTAATACAACACTGAACACCACCACTCTCCAACAAACACTAATACAACACTGAACACCACCACTCTCCAACAAACACTAATACAACACTGAACACCACCACTCTCCAACAAACACTAATACAACACTGAACACCACCACTCTCCAACAAACACTAATACAACACTGAACACCACCACTCTCCAACAAACACTAATACAACACTGAACACCACCACTCTCCAACAAACACTAATACAACACTGAACACCACCACTCTCTAACAAACACTAATACAACACTGAACACCACCACTCTCTAACAAACACTAATACAACACTGAACACCACCACTCTCTAACAAACTCTATAATACCCCACTGAACACCACCACTCTCCAACAAACACTAATACAACACTGAACACCACCACTCTCCAACAAACACTAATACAACACTGAACACCACCACTCTCTAACAAACACTAATACAACACTGAACACCACCACTCTCCAACAAACACTAATACAACACTGAACACCACCACTCTCCAACAAACACTAATACAACACTGAACACCACCACTCTCCAACAAACACTAATACAACACTGAACACCACCACTCTCCAACAAACACTAATACAACACTGAACACCACCACTCTCTAACAAACACTAATACAACACTGAACACCACCACTCTCTAACAAACACTAATACAACACTGAACACCACCACTCTCTAACAAACTCTATAATACCCCACTGAACACCACCACTCTCCAACAAACACTAATACAACACTGAACACCACCACTCTCTAACAAACACTAATACAACACTGAACACCACCACTCTCTAACAAACACTAATACAACACTGAACACCACCACTCTCCAACAAACACTAATACAACACTGAACACCACCACTCTCCAACAAACACTAATACAACACTGAACACCACCACTCTCTAACAAACACTAATACCCCACTGAACACCACCACTCTCTAACACTAATACACCACTGAACACCACCACTCTCTAACACTAATACACCACTGAACACCACCACTCTCTAACAAACACTAATACCCCACTGAACACCACCACTCTCTAACACTAATACACCACTGAACACCACCACTCTCTAACAAACTCTATAATACCCCACTGAACACCACCACTCTCTAACAAACTCTATAATACCCCACTGAACACCACCACTCTCTAACAAACTCTATAATACCCCACTGAACACCACCACTCTCTAACAAACTCTATAATACCCCACTGAACACCACCACTCTCTAACACTAATACACCACTGAACACCACCACTCTCTAACACTAATACACCACTGAACACCACCACTCTCTAACACTAATACAACACTGAACAGCACCACTCTCTAACAAACACTATAATACACCACTGAACACCACCACTCTCTAACACTAATACAACACTGAACAGCACCACTCTCTAACAAACACTATAATACACCACTGAACACCACCACTCTCTAACAAACTCTATAATACACCACTGAACACCACCACTCTCTAACACTAATACACCACTGAACACCACCACTCTCTAACACTAATACACCACTGAACACCACCACTCTCTAACACTAATACACCACTGAACACTAACATTCACCAACAAACACTATAATAGAAGAATGAACACCATCATTCCCCAACAAACTCTATAATACACCACTGAACACCACCATTTCCCAGCAATCACTGTACTACACCACTGAACACAGTCATTCCCCAACAGACTGAACCATTACCATCACCATTTTCCAACAAACACTATAATAGACAGTTGAACACCGCCACTCTCTAACAAACACTATAATAGGCAATTGAACACCACCATTCTCTAAAAAACACTATAATATATGGTTGAAATGACAATATTAGCTTCCTTGACTTGACTTGAATAACACCATTCTCCAACAAACACTATAATAGACCAACTAACACCATCATTTTCCAACAAACACTACCGTACAATAAAATGAACACCACCATTCTCTCACAAACACTATAATACACTACTGCACACCACCATCCAACATCAATTATCACCATGCACCAATGAACACCATCAGTCTCCAGCAAACACTACCATACACCAATGAACTCTCCAAAATATGCTAACACCAATAAGCACCAAAAAAACACACCAAACTGGACAATAACCCAGAGTATACCATCTTTTTATAATAAACAATTCCATCATTCTCCAACATACATTAATATTCACCAATAAACACCAACATTCTCCATCAAACACCCAATACGCCAGTATTTTTCAACATGCAGCGTAACAATAAACAGCGCTGGATTAGGAGTTCTGCTGCCTCATTAGGCATATGGATTATACGAGCATGTGAATGGGACACAAGATTAAGTTGCTCCACAGTCCGGACAGATGGACGGCAAAGAAAAGTGGGAGGTGAAAGGACTGAAGAGTTCAAATGCAAAGCTGAACTGCTGCTTTATTACCCTCAGCAGCAGGAAACCAAGCACAGGAGCTGACCTTTGACCCTTCCTGCTTTTACACATGGCTCACAATGTGATGGTTCCTGAAAGAAGAGTTCTTTGACAGATTCGCTATCCTTGGTGAGACCTTGCCTTTCTTTTTTTGTGTTGTGTTCCTCTTGTGGTGGTGTTTTCTTTTTGTTGTGTTGGCCGTCAGAAGGGGAGTGTGTGAAAGAGAGAGAGAGAGAGAGAGAGAGAGAGAGAGAGTGGGGGTTAGAGGGTCGGAAGTGTTAAAAAAGGCTACTACCAAGAGGCAGAGCTGTTTACGATGGCCACACGGCTCCTGCTGAAAGAGCCCCTTTGTCTGGAGGGCCACAGTGTGTGATACAGGAGCACTGCATCGTTAGAATACACACCACACATGATGGACACTTAGTCATGTTGCTCGGTTATATCCTGGAGTGAAGTTTGGGATTTAAAATTTCACAACTCCAAATTTTTATTTGTCCTACTGCTAATGAGAGGATATCAGAGTCAGAGATGTTAGCTTGTAGAGTGTGTAATTAGAACAACTACTGCACATGATGGAGGGATGGATGGATGGATGGATAAATGAGCTTTAACTGTTAAAGGGCTTTAAATAGATAATAATAATAATAATAATAATAATAATAATAATAATAATAATAATAACTACTTCACAAGTGCTCAGATATGTTATGTAAAGATGGAAAGGACCCTGATGCTGTGGTAGAAGTTTTCTTCTGAGTGGAGCAGCTGCATTCTGGTTTGTGTTTTGTTTGTGTGTTAAATGATGAATAAATATTGTGTTGGTAATTACACAGTGGAGTTGTTTTCATTACTAATGCAGTTTGCATAGACGCAGCTCAGAGACGCAGCCCAGACATGAAGCTCAGAGATGCAGCTCAGACATGAAGCCCAGAGACGCAGCTCAGACACAAAGCCCAGACACGCAGCTCAGAGATGCAGCTCAGACACAAAGCTCAGAGACGCAGCTCAGACACAAAGCTCAGACACGCAGCTCAGACACAAAGCTCAGAGACGCAGCTCAGACACAAAGCTCAGACACGCAGCTCAGACACAAAGCTCAGAGACGCAGCTCAGACACAAAGCTCAGATACACATCTCAGACACGAAGCCCAGAGATGCAGCTCAGACACGCAGCTTACAGACGCAACTCGGACATGCAGCTCAGAAACGCAGCTCAGACACGAAAATCAGACACTCAGCTCAGACACGTAGCTCAGAGACGCAGCTTACAGACGCAACTCAGACATGCAGCTCAGAGACACATCTCAGACACTCAGCTCAGAAACGCAAATCAGACACTCAGCTCAGACTCGCAGCTCAGAGACGCAGCCCATGGACCTGCATAGATATTTAATGTTACATACACATCACTTAGCATTCAGCTCTACCCGTTACTGAGACTAATCCCCCTGAGACCACTCTGTGTGTAAGTGTGTGTGTGTGTGTGTGAGAGAGAGAGCGAGAGAGAGAGAATGAAAGAAACCACATATAAACAGGCTTCCATGTTACACTAACAAATTAGCCAGCAGAGTTGAGCCAGACTACTGCCCCCCATTCTCTCTCTCTCTCTGTCACACACACACACAAGCTTCACAGCACCACATGTAGGCGTGTTTTCAGCAGTATGTTAGTCATGTTTTGAGTGTGTGTGTGTGTGTGTGAGGAAGATTCTCAGTCCAGAGGGGTTATACAGACTTCACCACACCCAGCTTTACCCACCCTGAAGTTACCACTGACCTTAGCCACAATCCTGTCTCTCTCTCTCTCTCTCTCTCTCTCTCTGTCTGTCTTATTTAAGCCTGTACGCTAAACTCTCCCATGGGAAGCATATTTCACACAAGAGGAATTTCCTGTCTTCTTCATAAGAGTGGGATGAAGAAACGGAGAGAGAGAGAGAGAGAGAGAGAGGAAAGGACACCTCAGCCAAGATCTAGTGCTCCATCATCCTCTCTCGCTCTCCTTCGTGCTGCAGTTGTGTGATTGTGTCAGTGTGTGTGTTCATAGCTCATATGTTAGAGAAGAGCTCCAGTGCTGAGTCGGCAGGTTTACCTTTTCTCTTCATCCAATCAGTGAACGGCGAGCGTTATCAGCTTTATCCGAGTAGCGTTTTTGACGACAGACGGTTTTTACAGAAATGTAGAAATCTGGATGTAGAGTCAGATTCCTGATGTGGAAGCCTCGAGGCGGAAAAAAAGCTCCCTGACGAAAGAAAACAGACTCCAAATGGATCCTCTTCGATTATAAATCATTAAAACCTGACTTTATATGTATACATGTACACATTAGGAGAGAAAAGGGAAGATGTTCAGGAGCTTTTGACACTGAATAAGACTACATTTGTAAATATGAGCAGCTGATCATCAGCTCATACAGGACATAATTAACATGTCTGTAGCTAAATGAATGCATTTCACATCTAGTGTGTTAATCAGTTTGTCTGACTCGGGTTTCCGAATGATCTCTCATGTCACCTCACTGAGTCCTGAGACGCAATCATGATAAATAGAAATGTTCGTTCGACCATTCATACCAGTACACTGGCTTTAAAATGGGACTTTTTCAATCAGTAGAAACAAACAAATGATTTTTTCTATAAAATGAGTCAGGATTGTGTTTTGCCTTTGTTTGTTTTTCCCCCTCTGTTGGATAACCTTACACAGAATTTTAGCGGTTGAAGATAACGCCTTCCAGTTTTAGCTGCTTGTAAACACTTGGGATATCACAGAGAGCAGAAATGGGTTTGATATCACCATTTACTTTGAAGATACAAACATTTGTGTGACAAAATAAACCCTTTTGAGCTTTTCTATAAATATATAGCCCCTAGTAGGCTAGGTTAAAAGTGAAATACTTATAAAACACAACAAGTTCTTATGTAAGTGTTTACTTTCATATGAGCTTCACTGTGGGGCGTGACACCCGTCCACTCGGATCTGACTCGAGGGTGTTTGGAACCACCTCCTGGTGTTGTGGTTTGGTTCTCGGAGGCAATGTGAGTGGACAGGTGCCTCTGGTAACTTTGAGGCTTAGCGGGAGGTTTTAAAGACTGACCGCCTACTGAGAGTTTCTGACTGCAAGGCTCTCAGCCATCTGCTGCTAAGGAGGATCACAATTAGACACACACACACACACACATACACACAAACAGGGAAAACCCCAGTAGGATGCTCTCCACCCAGCTGGTCAGCTGTCCCTGTTCATTGTGTCCTGGCATTCTCTCCTGAGGAGGACTGCTAATAAATAATGGAAGCTGGCAGAGCACGAAATCCAGCAGTTAGCATCACCATGCTCATGCTAGCAGCTGGGTTTTGCATCCAATTAGCTTACATTTGTTTTTTTAGCCCTAATCCTTTAATCTGTTCCTCTGATGAACCAAAGATCATTATTATGAGTTGGTGATGATTAGAGTATTACTTTTTTGTTTTACAAAACTAATGAGACGTGTGTTTACCAGTGTGTTTTTTTTCTGATAATAAATCTGTGAGCACTGATTTTCACTCTTTATCATTAGATGGAAAGAAGCCAATTCCCTGCCAGTTGAAAAAAAATATAATTTGATAATAATAATAATAATTTTATATATAATCATGTAAATTATATTATATAAAATGATATAATCATATATCATTTTAATATTAGTAAAATATATTAATATAAAACATTTTTCATCAATTAACATTTACAATAAACTTATAATGGATTCATATTAATAATATTTTTAATAATAAATTACTTTTATATTTATATGAATTTATGTAATAAATGAATAAATAATATAAAAAAATAAAAAAATATATATATATCTAAAAATAAATAAATAATGATAATTGAAAAAAAATAATTGGTTATTCTTAATAAGATTGATTAATTGTATTGTTTTTTTATTTATGTATTCTGATTTGGTTAATAATAAGCATAAGGTTAATATTTACAAGATTTTTTTTTAAGGAAAGATCAAGCTAAGTATTTTAATTAGCCTTCAACCACAAGCTAAAGGGATCGATCTTGCTGAGAAGAAAAAACAAAACAAAAAAAATAAAAAACATTGCAATCTCACTAATGTGTGTGTGTGTGTGTGTGTATGGGTCTATGTGTGTGTGTCCAGGGGTGCCAGTACTCTTCAGACAGCAGCAGTCCAAAGGCTTCAATTGGCTGAGCCAATGAAATATTTACCATTGCTGTAACTCAAAGCTTTATCAAGCGCCTGCGACCTGTAGCTTTACCGTTTGATCCAGCAGGGGCGAAGTTCTGTTCCTGGTTACACTGAAACCACAATCCTCCCCACTATCACCTAGCCAATAGGTTCTTCATAGCATGTGCTGAGCAGATAGTTCCAGGAGCCCAGCTGCACCTCGTCCGGCTCGTACTCCACAGAAGCAAAGCTTCGCGTCAGCAAATTCGCAGTCTGCTATTTTAAGCTACTTTTTTTTGTACAAACACTGCACAGATGTGTGACTGTTTATTTACGATATAGGAGCAGCGTATTGTCAGGATTGCAGTGTGTAGTCAAGCTGCTCTCGATTAAGAAACAGAGGCAAAACGGTAAGCAACAACGACGCGGTGTGTTTAATGCAGCTAGATATGCTACACTCTGCAACAAAATGAGAAACGGGAGAATGTTTCATGTCACGACACGACAAGCGACAGGATAAAATTTAAGATGTACAGTCATGTAAAGACATACGGTATTCTAAAAATACATGGCATCATCCATGTCTGCTAATTTAGAAGAAGCTAATTTGTAGAAAAACGTCAGTAAAGGTCAATATTCCTGCATATAGAATTTAGAAAAACACAAAAAAAAACTTGTTTCGAACACAATAATTAGTTTCTGGGTTTATCGCTTGATATTCTAGCGCTGTCACTTTAAGTTTTTTCTTCGAAACAAAGTTTAATGCTGCGTTCGAGGTGGCAAGCTGTTCACAAAAATACTGAACTTTCAATCTTAAACTCGTCGACTTTCTTCGCTGTTTGTCGGTGTGACGTCAAATCAACACGGGCTGCTAACTCTGTAAACTGGGCAGATTCTTCTTTTGCTACTCTTTCTAAGAGTATTAGCTTTATATCTCTGAATCTACGGATGCAGTATTCCTATAGTTGAATCTACTGTATAGCACTGACCGAACTGTTTTGAGAAGGTCAAGGTTAGCGTTATCAAGAAAAATTAGTCAGCTAGATCCTTGATAACAATATTCGCTATCGTTCTCTGGCTAGCTTGATGCAAATCTACTCATCGTTGCCTGCCGTTGTTGTTGTGTTGAAATTTCCCGTCCAGAATGCTGCATGAATGATTGAAGTTCACTAGAGAACAGAATCTGTAGAGCTACTCAGAGCTGTAGCTGTAAAAGTAGCTTTTTATGAGCTTTACATCATTTGCAAGAGCAAGCAAAAAGACTTCTATGGAGGTGTCTATGTTTCGTTTTTGCACTTCGAACGTCGTAGGTGAGGAATGACCATGTAGCTGCTATGATGTAAGTAATAACACGAAGTTGTTTTGTGGACACGGTAGTTCCAATTTCAATTTAAGTTTCTCCAAAATTCTAATATCTGATCAGTTCAAATCGAAAACTTCTTGTACCTATATACAGTAGATGATCACTTGATCACTAGTGTATCCATGTGGGACCATGCACAGCAACAGAAGATGAGTGACGAGTGCAGAAAGCTTCCAGCATGTGTAGAGCATCAGGACATCGGTGTTGAGAGAATCCTCTACGGCTCTCTGGTGATGAAGTGATTGAATGAGCTGAGCCTGTGTGTAATGATCAAAGGGCTCGACACAGATGAAAGCTGAGCCATGCTAATAAATGAATCCGTGTTCTCAAGTGCTTAAACACTGACACCTCAGTTATGCTCTTTGCCTTCTTCTTCTTCTTCTTCTTCTTCTTCTTCTTCTCTCTCTCTCTCTCTCTCTCTCTCTATCTATCTCTCTTCAGTATCCTGATCCCAATTAGCATGTGCACACTCCTGATCACAGTGTCAGTACGGATTTAGAGAAGTGTGATGTCCTAAGGTTTAATTAGCTTGCAAGCGTGCTTTAGCTGCTGTGGAATTGAATTAGGAAGCCCAGAAGACGTTGTCTCACTACCCCATGGCTGGTGTATGAAATGAGTAGCACAAAAAGAGCTGTATTTCTTCAAAGAAAACCTTTCATTTTAACCCACTCAGTCCCTCAACCTTCATAATTACAGACGAATTACAAAGATGTACATATCGGCATGACAGCCATAATTCACTACTATTAAATATTAAATATTAACCAGCGAACTGGTTGTAAAAAAGTGTGTGTATTGACATTCTGGCCATTGAGTGGTCTAACATTGCCGGATCTATACTGTATATCTTTTAATTATAGCCCATATTGCATTTTAGACACAAAACCCTCTGGCCCTAAATGCACTCCTGGCTGGCTTCCCAGTTGTTCAAGGTATAAACCTGCTTGCATATATACATGGACAGATGGAAAGATGCATATACCAACATGACAACTGTGATACACTGGAATACATGATTTTGATATTCTGAGAATAAAAGCTTATCTGCCGCAAGACAAGTTCTATTTTATTCACTTTTCTGTTCTACTGTAAAACACCTTAATAAAAGGAGGCCAGTCTTTCGAATCTCAAGTCTTCAGTCTTCAGAATATCTTTTTATTAATCATTTTTGATTTTCTTTTCTGAATCTGTTTCAGTGAAGTTCAAAAACAATTATGAGATTCAGTCAGACATCACCTTAGGCACTCCTGGCTGGCTCACCCTTTGTTATCTGTAGGGTATAATTCTGCAATACAGAGTTACATGCTAATATTACCACTGTGATATAACTTGGAATGGAAAATGACACAAAAGTGCAAAATTCTTTTCTTTTGTTTTCTTTTTTCTTTCTCTCTATTTGTTTCTGTTACTTTTTCTTCTCTTCTCGTTGTGTCTGTTGGTTTATTTTTTAAAATTTTTATTTAAAGTATTTCCATTTGTTTATATTCTTCATGGCAATACAGCATTGTTACATGTATACATCTACCTGAATAAATGAGTAGACTGACAGAGGGGAACATTGCATACAGTGCAGTACAAAAAAATAAAACCTTTATTGGCATTCTCGGCAGTTAATGGTCATATTTTAGTGATCTTTAGGGTAATTATTATAGTGATATTTTAATGATTGCTGATCTGTACTTTATCTGTATTAATTGTAAACAATTGTGGACACAATGATGACAAGATATTCGCTTGTTACATTTCAGACACACCTGGTCTGGTCTATTCTATTCTATTCTATTCTATTCTATTCTATTCGAGTATGTAGCAAAGTGGAGAGAAACCTTGAATCTCGATTTTGAATCTTCTTCAGTAATCCATAAAAATGTTTTTTTAAACCTTGTTGTAGGTACTCCTGGCTGGCTCACCAGTTGTAACATGTATAACTCTACTTGATCCACCTTTGGAGGGTTCTTTCTTATTTAGCCATAGTTTATATGCATTTTATTATGTGCTTTCCAACTGAATGAGCCTGAACTTCCAACTCATTGATGGGAAACCCACATACCTCAACATACCTATTCTAGCAGCTTTAATCTGGCCAGGGTATAAATAGGTCCTAATTTGGCAGCTTGGTCTTATGGGAGTATTTGAGGTGGCTTTGGGATGGCTTTTTGTCTGACTATTCATCTATGATATCTGACCTCTGCCCTCAGATCTGTTCCCCAGCAATGGCCCAATTGTGCATATTTTTACAGTGCACTTATTGGCACCTAAACTTCAATTTATTGGATGTCACTGACAGTGTGAGACAGCTAGACATTAGAAGGCTTAGAGTAGCTAGAAAAGTATGTTAGAGCATACAAGCTAGATTGATTAACGGGTTGTGTGCTGCAGAGCTGGAGGCTTGAGACAGGGATTAGATTTTGGATTAGTTTCTAAGTGGGCAGCTGCCAATGGCTACGGTAGGATTATCGGCTTGTCACCACCTAACCCTGAATTCTCACCTTTGAGTCTGTGCATACTGTCATTATGCTAGATGGATAACAGTCTAGCTAATGGGAACCCAAGGCTGTAATATATTGCACTAATGGGATGCACAGTGGTTCATACTAATGGCACGTTAATAGAACATAAAAGTCTATTAATCCACCACCTCTGCACACAGGTCTAACAGAATCAAGAATACAATGCAGATCTGACAGTGACATGGTTCATGACTCGTGACAAGTAGATGAATGGCTAAAACATTACAGGTACTGTGTATTTTACACATATCAGCCTCTATAAAATAAATTTGATAATCAGTTGTATATAGGGTTGTCTGTAATAAGTCTAGAGAGAATCGGGAAACTGTAAACTCCAATCTGATCCTGATCTAGGGTTTCAAACCAATTCCCAACCCAGGAGAGTTTTTCCACTCAGCACTGTCCTGTCTAGTTAATGTACACCATCCTTTGTATTTATTATCCTATGTATTTATTGCACTCATCTTACACTTTATGTATTGTTATGTGTGAAGCAATACTTAATTCCAGTGTGTACAATCTATATACTGGACCACTTGACATGACGTCATATCGATAGTCATCCCTAATTTCGGTACACCATTGTTCCGATATACTGTACGGTCACACCCGATAAAGCTAGTTTGCTTCATTTTATTCCCAGCTGTTGATCATTACCTAATGCTGCACTAAAAGGATTCTCACAGGAATGTAAATCTGAACAATGGTGTCTTTTTCGCTTGAGCTCCTAATAAGTCTCCTTCGGGATCAATTGATTGACTCCGGCTGTTTACTGATAGAAGTTTTGCTCTCTAAACCACTTAAATGACTTTGGTTTCAGATTGCTTCTATTAACTAAATGAGTTCATGTGTGCACTGAGGCTCAGTCTTTAGGGAAGGCGAATTGACTGTATCGATTTCCCACCATGTTAAATACAATGTACAAGTGTACAGCGCTAAAAACATTACCATATTTTGTCATTTTTCAGTGCTTCTCTCTCTCTGTTTCTCTCTCTCTCTCTATTTCTTTCACTCTCTCTTGCTCCCTGTTACACAATTGTCCTCTTTTTCATGGTTTTAAGCCATAATGTTTTGTAACTAATGGCTCAGAAAGTTACATTTTCATGCAGAGAGCTTTCTCATTACGCTCTCCTTAAGGCCACGGCCTGATTGAGGCACTGAGTGGATTGCGCTCTAGCTCAGGGAGCTGTTCTGTCACATTTCTGAAACATTATTATAGATTATCTTGAAAGATGGGGGCACTGGCAAATGTGTGAAAACATGCCACCACCTGAGAGAAGGCCTGTTTAAAGCAGCAGTCATGTTAGCTTGTTCATGTGAATAGAAGAAGTGGAACATGGAAACGTGATTTGATTTCATTTGCGGTTAATTTTGCAAATCACATAAACCATCCCTGAGCCTCCTGCCGGCCCAGCGGCAGGATCCTGCTCTCCCATTGCCGCATCAAGGGTTCGATTACCTGAACAAGGCGCTATTCAAGCCACTGAAGGGTTAACTCTTAGTGTTGGTCCCCAAGGCCGGATGAAATGGGAGGGTTGCATCAGGAAGGGCATCAGGCGTAAAACCTGTACCAAATCAAAGATGTGGACTAAATGATTTGCAAATGATTGGCATCCCCAAACAGGGAGCAGCCGAAAACAACAACTTAACCATCTCTGATTTCTTTTCAAAACTTCAAATCCAACAGTCTTGGAAAGGTCGGCCAATAGAAAACAAGCACACAGCTGGTGTCATATCCGTTTATCATTAACGCTCCACTATGGAATGAAAAGAAGGTTTTCTGCCCATCAGTCAAGATAACGTATCTTAATACTAGATAAAGTTAGCCGTTCACCGAACCACTCTGTTGTTGTTCTAGCTCCACCCTGGCCACGCACCTAGGATGATTTACACATGTCCTATATAGTTAGCCTGATTGTAGTCATTTTAATCTGTTTTCGTACCCAGTTTATTTTTATTTATGTTTCCTAATTTTGCCGTAGGGTCGGAGATACGACTGAAATTTTCTAAAAATACTTGGAGACTTTTTATATAATTTGTAGCTTTGCAAATAAACTGTACGTACAACAGTAATGTTGTGTTGGTCAAGAAGACGATTCAAAACAAAAGGGACAAAATATTTAAACCAAACAAAAAATGTTTTTAAGAACGTTTGACACCTTTATTTATATTCACCGTCCCTGTTGAATACCTTGACCATGGAAAATGTATTGAATTTGAATAAATTCTTATAAAAACTCATTATACATGTGAAGCTATAATCCAACATTCTAACATTGTATCATCTACAGAACAGTATACAGTGTGAACACATTATCACAATATGGGCGTTACCTCCATGTTATTATATTCTCAACGTTTCTGGTGATATTGTGTAATCCATCTCTTTATAGCTGTGCTTTATTGCTTTATTTCATGGCTTCCTTTGACCTCTGTCTGTCTTTAACCCTGAGTATTGATCTATCTGTGAACCCTGTCTGCTGCTTGACCTTAGCTCTGATTTATTATCATGATTTTAAGATCAGCTCTAATAAAGAGACTTGGCTGGGATGTCCAGCAGTTTTAAGCTCATTTTTATTTCAGCCATCATACATGTAGGACATCATAAAATAATAGGTTCATCCAATTATTATTATTATTTTTTTTTCCATGAACCCTTCTACTTCTGTGTATAGATCGATAGATAGATAGATAGATAGATAGAAAGACACATAGATAGATAGATAGATAGATAGATAGATAGATAGATAGATAGATAGATAGATAGATAGATAGACAGACAGACAGATTTTATATATATTTATATATAACCGATAGTTTCCAATATTAGCAGCAGGTGTTGATTAAATTTCCTATATCAGCGACAGGTCTTCTATTAACTTCGGACAGGTTGTTATTAATATTTTGCTTCTTTGAAACATAACAAATTATAAGTTTTTTTGTTTTGTTTTCTTTAACTGAGAGAGAAAAAAGTTTTTTTTTAGCTGCTGTAAATACGAGCGGAGACCGAAACTAATTTGTTTTGCCGTTATTTTACACCATTAAATCTACCTCAAAGTGGATAAAAAGTACAGCATATTGCTTGCTTCAGCATGCTACTATTATTTGTTACTCTTTCAACCAAAGCTAACTAAATAAGCAATTGTGATAAAAATGAGTAAATGAGTGAC
>NC_080715.1:6229572-6239572 GCF_019097595.1 Hemibagrus wyckioides | reverse complement strand
TGTGTGAGAGAGAGAGAATAGTGTGTGTGTGTGTGTGTGTGTGTGTGTGCAGTTATAGTGAGATGTGTGTGTGAGAGAGAATAGTGTGTGTGTGTGTGTGAGAGAGTGTTGTGTGTGTGTGTGAGAGAGAGAGAATAGTGTGTGTGTGTGTGTGTGTGTGTGTGTGCAGTTATAGTGAGATGTGTGTGTGAGAGAGAGAGAATAGTGTGTGTGTGTGTGTGTGTGTGTGTGCAGTTATAGTGAGATGTGTGTGTGAGAAAGAGAATGGTGTGTGTGTGTGTGTGTGTGTGTGTGTGTGTGTGTGCAGTTATGGTGAGGTGTGTGTGAGAGAGAGAGAATAGTGTGTGTGTGTGTGTGCAGTTATAGTGAGGTGTGTGTGAGAGAGAGAGAATAGTGTGTGTGTGTGTGTGTGTGTGCAGTTATAGTGAGGTGTGTTTGAGAGAGAGAGAATAGTGTGTGTGTGTGTGTGTGTGCAGTTACAGTGAGGTGTGTGTGAGAGAGAATAGTGTGTGTGTGTGTGTGTGTGTTTGTGTGTGTGCAGTTATAGTAAGATGTGTGTGTGAGAGGATGAGAGAATAGTGTGTGTGTGTGTGTGTGAGTGTGTGCAGTTACAGTGAGGTGTGTGTGAGAGAGAAAGAATAGTGTGTGTGTGTGTGTGCAGTTATAGTGAGGTGTGTGTGAGAGAGAGAGAATAGTGTGTGTGTGTGTGTGTGTGTGTGTGTGTGTGTGTGCAGTTATAGTGAGGTGTGTGTGAGAGAGAGAGAATAGTGTGTGTGTGTGTGTGTGTGTGTGTGTGTGTGCAGTTATAGTGAGGTGTGTGTGAGAGAGAGAATAGTGTGTGTGTGTGTGTGTGTGTGTGTGCAGTTATAGTGAGGTGTGTGTGAGAGAGAGAGAATAGTGTGTGTGTGTGTGTGTGTGTGTGCAGTTATAGTGAGGTGTGTTTGAGAGAGAGAGAATAGTGTGTGTGTGTGTGTGCAGTTACAGTGAGGTGTGTGTGAGAGAGAATAGTGTGTGTGTGTGTGTGTTTGTGTGTGTGCAGTTATAGTAAGATGTGTGTGTGAGAGAGAGAGAATAGTGTGTGTGTGTGTGTGTGTGAGTGTGTGCAGTTACAGTGAGGTGTGTGTGAGAGAGAAAGAATAGTGTGTGTGTGTGTGTGCAGTTATAGTGAGGTGTGTGTGAGAGAGAGAGAATAGTGTGTGTGTGTGTGTGTGTGTGTGTGCAGTTATAGTGAGGTGTGTGTGAGAGAGAGAGAATAGTGTGTGTGTGTGTGTGTGTGTGTGTGCAGTTATAGTGAGGTGTGTGTGAGAGAGAGAGAATAGTGTGTGTGTGTGTGTGTGTGTGTGTGTGCAGTTATAGTGAGGTGTGTGTGAGAGAGAGAGAATAGTGTGTGTGTGTGTGTGTGTGTGTGCAGTTATAGTGAGGTGTGTGTGAGAGAGAGAGAATAGTGTGTGTGTGTGTGTGTGTGCAGTTATAGTGAGGTGTGTGTGAGAGAGAGAGAATAGTGTGTGTGTGTGTGTGTGTGTGTGTGTGTGTGTGCAGTTATAGTGAGGTGTGTGTGAGAGAGAGAGAATAGTGTGTGTGTGTGTGCAGTTATAGTGAGGTGTGTGTGAGAGAGAGAGAATAGTGTGTGTGTGTGTGTGTGTGCAGTTTTAGTAAGATGTTATTGGTAGAAGTGAAACTCCACTGTGAGTGTGAGTAGCAGAGACGTGTTGTGTTGTGATTGCTCTGAGTGAATCCAGATGAATGACTCTGCGGCTCTGGATGAATCACGGCATCCGACTAACACATCATTCCGGTCAAATAATGACAGACAGACGTTAGAGGTACAGAGACACAGAGACGGATCAGTACACAAACCAGTAGGAGGACTGACAGACAGACAAATAGAGGGATAATCATGTGTACAGAGAGAGAGAGAGAGAGAGAGAGAGAGAGAGCTTTGAGCTTAAAAAATAGAAGAAATAGATTCTGACTGCTGAGAGAGAAAGTGCCAGGATGTAAAGAGACCGAAAGAGAGCAAATAAAGAAAGAAATATTCGAGACAGACAGACCGTGATGTTCAGGGTGGTGGAGAAGGAAGGAAATGAATGTAAAGAAATGGAAATGAAGGAATATAATGGAAAAGAATGGAAAGTCAAGTGATCAAAAGGGAAGGGAAGGGGAGGAAAAGGGAGGGAAAGGAACAGGAAAGGAACAAGGAAAGGGAAGGCAAGAGAAAGGGAAGGGAAGGAAAGGAAAGGAAAGGGAAGGGAAAAGAAGGGAAGGGAAAGCGGAAGGGAAGGGATGGAAAGGGAAAGGAGATGAAAGGAAAGGAACAGGGAAGGGAAGGGAAAGAAAAGAAAAGAGAGAGGAGAGGAGAGGAGAGGAGAGGAGAGGAGAGGAGAGGAGAGGAGAGGAGAGGAACAGGAACAGGAATGGGAAAAGAACAGGAAAAGAATGAACTGGAAAGGAAAAGAAAGTAATGTAAAGGAGAGAAAATGAAAGGGTTGCAGTTAAAGGAAGGGAAATAAAAGTAATAAAAGTAAAGGGAATAGAAAATAAAAGAAAGGAAAGGAAAGGATTGAAAACCAGAGAAAGAAAAGGAAAGGGATGAGAATTTAATGAAATGAATGGGCAGCAGAGAGAAAGGAAATGGAAGTAAATGAAATGAAAAACAAGGAAAGGAAATAGAGAGAAAGGAATGGAGATGATTCGAGACAAAAACCGGTGATGGACAGAACGATTCAGGCTGTGAGGAAGAAGTGATCCAGCGCTCGCTTTGAAGGAGAGATCGGAGAGAATCAGAGTGTTGGGGAAGAGAGACAGCAGTGGACTGAGGAGTGGACTGAGGAGTGGACTGAGGAGTGGACTGAGGAGTGGACTGAGGAGTGGACTGGAGTGGACTGAGGAGTGGACTGAGGAGTGGACTGAGGCGTGTCTCTGGGCTGTAGATCAGAGCCACACTTCTTCCTGTTCTCTGTTGACTCTCAACAGAGAACTCTCTCTGTGATCAGATAGATGCTGACACACAAGGACAGAGCAGTGCTGCAGTAACACACCCCAAACACCACTTAACCCTTAACACCCCAAACACCACTTAACCCTTAACACCCCAAACACCACTTAACCCGTAACACCCCAAACACCACTTAACCCTTAACACCCCAAACACCACTTAACCCTTAACACCCCAAACACCACTTAACCCGTAACACCCCAAACACCACTTAACCCGTAACACCCCAAACACCACTTAACCCTTAACACCACTTAACCCTTAACACCCCAAACACCACTTAACCCTTAACACCCCAAACACCACTTAACCCTTAACACCCCAAACACCACTTAACCCGTAACACCCCAAACACCACTTAACCCGTAACACCCCAAACACCACTTAACCCTTAACACCCCAAACACCACTTAACCCGTAACACCCCAAACACCACTTAACCCGTAACACCCCAAACACCACTTAACCCTTAACACCCCAAACACCACTTAACCCGTAACACCCCAAACACCACTTAACCCGTAACACCCCAAACACCACTTAACCCGTAACACCCCAAACACCACTTAACCCTTAACACCCCAAACACCACTTAACCCGTAACACCCCAAACACCACTTAACCCTTAACACCCCAAACACCACTTAACCCGTAACACCCCAAACACCACTTAACCCTTAACACCCCAAACACCACTTAACCCGTAACACCCCAAACACCACTTAACCCTTAACACCCCAAACACCACTTAACCCTTTCCTTTCCTGCCCTCAGACTGAAGTTCTGGAGAAAATGATGTTGCTGTGACTCAGTCGGATGAAGAATGTGTGTGTGTGTGTAGTTTATTTGTAGAACAGTGAACATCTGGTGAATTCTTCATTCTGATTGGTCAGATGGTGCTGATTCATTTTCTGTAATAGTAGTGTAACTAAAAATAGAGAAAAACTACAGTGTGGTATACGAGTTCTAGGACAGCGTGGATGGAGTGAGTTTGTGAGCATCACACCATCCTATCCTTACATTTACAGCATTTAGCTGGCACACATACCGGTCTCTCCGCACATATCTGCTGCCAAAGATAAAAGTTTTCAGTGAGAATGGTTCATTAAAACAGTAAAACAACTCCCTCAGTAATTTAAAGACCGGTTCCGGTCTAAAACAATTCTTAAAAGCATGAAATACAGTCTCTCTTTCGGTACAGAAAGGACATTACAGGTTAACTTCAGGATTTAAAATGGAAACAAAAGCAATGATGCCATGAATAATCCTCCACTGAATATCTCCCAACCTTTTCGATAACGGTGGCTTATACAATGCTCTCCATTCTGGCCTGACAGTATCACTCACCCCGAGTACTGAACACCAGGGCGAGTCCGTTCTGTTGTGTAACCACTTTTACAAACACTTTGTAAATAGCCTTACTCGTACTTGATAAAAAGTCCAGTGTACAACATTTTGCAGAATCTAGAAGGACACCTGTGACCTCGTCCAGTTAGGGAGACAGGAGTAAAACAGGAAAGGGTCCTCGGGAACTGGGGGTGTTCCCCTTTGTGAACCAGTCCTTCACCGTACCTAGTTCCTCTGCAGTGAGAGTGGACTTCCAGCTCTCTAAAAGTTGCGTGACTAGTCGAGCTGACCTGATTCCCAGACCTGTCTGCTTCTGCAAAGTTTGGTCCTGCTAAGTTCAGTGAGTTGCCCAGTATTATGGTCCTAGAGTTCAGAAGTAGCTTGTTGAGTCCCAGAAGATTGTAGTTGGTCTAGTCGGCCCACATGGACTAGGGAGCCAGTAGAGGGAATCTGCAGTCTTTGTCCTCTGCCTGCTGAACAAACTCCACACCTTAAACAGATTCCTGTAAAAGACTAGCAAATTGAGGGTGTCCACTTTACAGGGGTCCATAAGAAAGAGTGACTTACTCAGATTCAGTCCTTCTGTGCTGTTTAGAGTGACGCATGCTGCAGTTCTCCAGCTGGATTCTCTGCAGAAATTGCAGGTGAAAGGCTGCTGCCCTGATGTGTAGGTGTATAAGTCCTTGTCCACCTTCTTCCCTTGGCAGATACAGAACACTCTGTGGTACCCAATGCAGTTTGTCCCACAAAAAATCTACAAGTACAGCTTGTACATCTTTCAGGAAACTTATAGGGGGAGCTACCACTTCCACCATTCATTCATTAATTTCTTATAATGGCATGCATGTGTGTTATACAGAATGTGAGAGAGAGAGAGAGAGAGAGAGAGAGAGAGAGGGTATGTAAGTGAGAGAGAGAGAGAGAGAGAGAGAGAGAGGGCATGTAAGTGAGAGAGAGAGAGAGAGAGAGAGAGACGGAGCAAGTGGGAGAGAGAAAGAGAAAGAGTGTGTAAGTGGGAGGGAGATAAAGAGGGAGAGACCGAGAAAGAGGGAGAGAAATAGAGAGAGAGAGAGAAAAAGAGAAAGAGGGAGATAAAGAGAGAAAGAGAAAGAGGGAGAGAAATAGAGAGGAGAGAGAGAGAGAGAGAGAGAGAGATAGAGTGACAGATCGTGGCCCGGCACATACGGTGAATTTGGTAGCAGTGTGAGTGTTAGTCTATATTTTGGTCGCTCTCTCATCACTGTAGCATGATGGGCTCACAGTTCAGCACGAGCATACTCAACACCATCTGCTTACTCTCCCACTAACACAGATCAGATACGACGACTGTAATTCTCAACATCCCACTCTCTCTCTCTCTCTCTCTCTCTCTTTATCTTTTTCAGTGAGCTGTTAAACTCTCCTGAACACTCTCCTTTAGAGTTCCTGCTGTAAGCATGCTGTTTCTGTTTAAGCATGGTGGTCTCTCAGCTGTGTGTGTGTGTGGTGTGTGTGTGTGTGTGTATGTGTGTGTGTGGTGTGTGTGTGTGTGAGAGAGAGAGACCGGGATGCCTCACAGGCTCTCAGACCGCCGAGGCTAATTTAGATGCTGCAGAGTTCCTCCAGAATCCCATAATGACATCCTGAAGAGACAGAAAAGAGACCGCAGCACAGATCGCAGGCTGGAGAACGGCACTGAGCTTTTGCAGACCTTCCAGCAATATGCCTTACTGCTGTGGGTGTGTGTGTGGGTGTGTGTGTGTGTGTGGGTGTGGGTGTGTGAGTCTTGTGTGTGGATAGGTGTGTGGATAGAAGGTGTGTGTTTTTGTGTTTGTGTGTGTCAGTGGGTGGGTGTAGGCTGTGTGTGTGTTTGTCGGTGGGTGAGTGTGGGTTATGTGTGGGTTGTGTGTGTGTGTGTATGGACAAGTGGGTGGGTGTGAGTCTTGGGTCATCCTTAGTAACTGTCTGGTCAGGTTCCACTGGTTTCAGGTTCAGGCTACTAGCTTCTATACGCTTCAGGTGCAAGAAAAAATGGCTGAGTGACCATCTTGGGAGTGACCACCCCATACACACTGCACACACAACACTGCTGACATTTCATCCAGGGTTTTTTCTTTCATTTCTCGCATTTTCACGTGTTGGTTTGCATAGCAGTCGGATTTGTTCATGCGTTCTGTTGATTGCAATTAAAAGTTTTGAAAAGTAATGGGATTGACTCAGAGAATCGATTCTGAATCGATTCTGGAGTTTGATTCTGATTCAAAGAATTGATTCTTTACAAATAATACATAACATGAAAGAACAGAAAGAATGAAATGAAAGGATATGCTCTTGGTACAAGACGGGTATGTTTCTTCCTTGTATTTGTGTGTGTGTGTGTGTGAGAGAGAGAGAGTGTGTTCAGCAGTCTTATTACTTTCAGAATTAGATACTCTACATGATGTTTGTGCAGGCTATATATGTGTGTGTGTGTTATTAGCCTTTTTATTGTGTGGATTAGTTACAGTGTGTGTGTGTGTGTGTGTGTGAATGAGGAGGCTATGTGTGGTTGATGAGTCACAGTGAAGAACAGGATGTGTCTAAAGGCGCTTGTTTTGAGTGGAGAGAAAATGCTGTGCTTTCCAGCTCATGTTTCCTGAGGCAGAGAGAGAGAGAGAGAGAGAGGGAAGGAGAAAGCGAGATGAAAACACTTCTTTCCACTGATCCTCTCTCCAGCAGGTCTCTAAGGCTAAACTAACTGCTCTTCTTACTCCTCTTGATTCACTCTGTTTCACTTGTTGGTGGTAAAATCGGTTCACTTTTGGCCTCAGTAAAGTTCCTGCCTCGACCCGAGCGAGTAGATGGTGTGTTTGGGCTGGAGGCCAGAGGAGCTGAACTCGGCTAAGTTACTGCATATATTATGTACATACATAATGATTATGATATTGATGCTGTAATACACTTCCTCACTACTTTCTTCTATGTACCAGTGAAAAGATTCTGCTGATTTTGTGCCTTAAATGCTTCCGTATCCTTTGCCAATGCAAGATGATGAAATATTAATGATGGTAGTATGTGAGTTAGTATGAAATCTGAATATTTACGTATTCCAGACTTCTGGTGTTTGTGTATTTTTCCAATTCATTCCTGACACTGAGAGCATGGACAGTATTACTGTTACAGGATTATGACAGTAACTCGTACGAACTCGTGTTAGAAAGTATTTCTGGACTCCTTACTCTATATTTTTGTTGATCAATCATATGCATCTAATCTCTGCAGCTTGATCTGTTAATTGTAATTAATTAAGCTTAGGAGGAGAAATGTTTTTATCATAGAACTTGATCTTGAACAACATGAGAATATATAAAATAAATCACTTAAAAAACATAACATTAAGGTTACTATTATTATTTCTGGGATTTATTGAAATGGATATTGGAGCCCATGGAAAAAAAGGAAGCAATAAATAAATACATACATTAATGAATGAATTAATAAATAAATAGAAAAAAATAGAAAATAAATAAAAATGTGAAAGAAAATGAATAAAAATGATTAATTAATTAATTTATAATATAAAATCGATTAGGAGATTTTAAAAAAAATACAAATTTAAAGTCAATAAAAAACTCATAGTAAATAATTTGATTAAAGCAAAATAAAATTTTAGTAAATAAAAATGTTAAAAATGTTGACCGGGTAATATGTTATTCTTTCCTGTTTGGGGTCACTACGGTGGATCATTTGGTCCACATCTTTTGATATGGCACAGGTTTAACGCCGGATGCCCTTCCTGATGCAACCCTCCCATTTAACCCTGGCTTGAGACCGGCACTGAGAGTTAACTCTTCAGTGGCTGGGTTAGCTCCCTACCTGGGAATCGAACCCACACCATGGCAATGAGAGCATGGGATCTTGCCCCTGGACCACCAGGAGGCTATTAACTGGTTAATATATCAGAAAATTAAGTATTGTTACATTTTTCCATCAGGTTCTAGCTTCAGAGTCACTGTAATGACTTTAACTAAGTTTCACATCGGGCGTCATCTCACCACTCTGTCACTGAAACATCATCAGTTGTGTTTGATCATATTTTAGCCAATTAGGGCTAATAAAATAACATGATGATAAAGTTTCTGAGATTTTGACAGTTTATTAGTTATTAGATTTAGAAAAGAAACTCTCACTGTATTTGTATTATATTGTATCGTATTAATATTGATGGATTCTTGTCTGAGAAACTCTCATGGATGAAGTAATAACACCGGCTCCAGTGGTTTTAATGGTTTCCTAAAGTTATCCCCTTACAGATAGAGGAACCCTTAAAGGAACCCTACGACGGGTTTCTCCTTTAGAAAGGATTCCACATGGACACCGTTCTGTCCTGTATTTTACACTGACTTTTTTTATAAAGGTGTTTGCGCCCAGATAGCTAGAGCAATCCCATAAAATCTTTCAGTAGATATATAATTTATAGAAACAGCAGGCCATTGTGAATGGAGAAATTACAGCTGAAATTTACAGCGAACTTCACGCAGTAGACGTTTCAAGGCTCCACGTTAATGTGGCCATCCATTTAAACGCTACAGGACGAAGCTCTGCTGCTCGGTGCGTGGTCGTGTGATTTGTGGCTCGCACACCCTGAGGTCAGTCTTGGCTCCTGACTTCTCTTTGACCTCCATTTGTCTTGACTTTAATTACCTTTCTAACTTTAACTGCCCTCAGAGAGTCAGAGCAGATGCACCAATACATAAAGGTTCCTGTACTTTTTTTTTTAATACTTTTGCTCATAAATATCGACTTTTAAGGTGAATAATAAAATTAGAAAGCATCTTAAAAGTGTTATTATGCCACATTCTGGTTAATTAGTTGATGCTAAAAGTCTAGGATGGGTAGGGTACTATGTTGATAGATGACAAAGTAGAGGAAAATGGTGGCCATGGTGTGTGTGTTTGTGTGTGTGTGTGTGTGTGTGTGTGTGTGTGGGCATTTATTTATGGTATGTCTCTGTTTGTCCACTGCAAATCAATAATCTAGTTCGTCTTCTTCTGATCTTCTTTATCTTATGATGATATAGTTCTATAGTGGTCTATTTCAGGACGACCCCCAAAGGTGGGCATGGTCTCTTTCCGGATGACCCCGCCCCTATTCCCAGGGCACAGCGCCTCACCTGTTTCGATTCGCCGGAGTAGAAGATGCAGAATTTTTCAACACGGTCTAGACCACTGGCTTCAAAGACATAGGGGATTGAAGTCATGCACTATATAACACACAGAGGGAATTTTTAAAACATGAGACTAATACATTTATATAAATGAGAAAATATAATTGTTTTTAAATAAACACAAACACACACGTATGTTTTTAACCAAAGCCACAGGCAGTGCATACTCATCCAGTCAACACGTTGCTAATCTGCGTAATAAATGCATTCTTATACATTTTAAAAGAGCTGTAAGGGCTTATGAGTGCTGTTTATTCCACAGGACAAGCATGCAGAATTGCTGTCATGTCCTAATAAACGAAGACCTTCATCCGGATGGTTTTATCATCGTGTCTCTTGAAATGAAGCCGCGGTTTACGGTATTATGCAAATGGAATGCAAAACAACGTGGCAACTTTTAATGGGACTGAGGGGTGATAGCATGCTACGTTCCTCAATGAAATAAAACAGCTGTGACTATTTTTGGATTTTAT
>NC_080715.1:6214572-6224572 GCF_019097595.1 Hemibagrus wyckioides | reverse complement strand
GAGAGACAAAGAGAGACAGAGAGAGAGACAGCCAGACAGAAAGAGAGAGAGAGAAAGACAGAGAGAGTGACAGAGAGACAGACAGAGAAACAGACAGAGGGAGGGAGGGAGACACAGAGAGAGAGAGAAAGACAGACAGACAGAGAGACAGACAGAGAGTGGGAGAGAGAGAGAGAAAGACAGACAGAGAGTGGGAGAGAGACAGAGAGAGACAGAAAGAGAGAGAGGGAGAGAGAGAGACAGAAAGAGAGAGAGGGAGAGAGACAGACAGAGAGAAACAGAAAGAGAGAGAGAGAGAGAGAGAGAGAGAGAGCAAGAGCCTGGCTCTAGAAACACTGAAAGCTGTGTGTGGGTTGTATGCGTGGGTATGATCGTGATGTAGGAATAAAAACTCAAACATAATAAACACTGTTGTTCTCTCTCTCTCTCTCTCTCTCTCTCTCTTGCTTGCTCAGCGTCTTTCTTTCTCTCTGTTTATCCCTCATCATCTCCTTCCTTCCTTCCTTCCTTCCTTCCTTCCTTCCTTTCTTTCTTTCTTTCTTTCTTTCTTTCTTTCTTTCTTTCTTTCCTTCTTTCCTTCTTTCATTACATAACTGTGTTGCGGCAGTCAGTTTTGCGCTCAGGTCCTTACCATTGAACATTTGCAGGAAGGAATCCGTGTAATGTCGATAAGGGGATCAGAAACGATGCTGACAGAAATGAAGTTGCTGTAGAAAGGACATTATTTATAATCACGCTCCCTACTGTTTCCCAGATGAGGATGAGGTTCTCTTTCGAGTCCGGTTCCTCTCACGGTTTCTTCCTCAGGGAGTTCTTCCTCAGCACAGTTATCTCTGGCTTGCTCATTAGGAATAAATATACATTCAGCCTCATCAGTTCCTCATGAGAAGCAGCTACAAATCAGCTTCAGGTTTCTGTAGTAGCAAAGAAAGGGAAAAAAATACAGATAACAACTGTTTATAGATATGAACAGATGTTCCACAACATCAGTCGTTACTCTGAATGGATAAAAGCTCCAACGTGTCACACCTCATCGTTGATTCCTTTCCATTCTCAGCACAAATCCCTGAGTGTTTTCATCCCTGTTGCGTTTGGATCAGTTCACCAAGTGCAAATATTAATTATTTTCAGTTGAAGTGAGAGTAATGAGGTTGGATGGTGAAGTTTGTCAGTGTGTCTGTATACACAGTTATATGTTTAGCGTATGAGGATATGGAGTGTGACGGACATGTGCGTGTTTTAACCGAATGCACCCGTCTTGTTTATTATCGTCTCGACTCACTCGACGAGAATTAGATCATTCTCCCGCAGTGCCTGTTCTTCATCTCCATGCAGGCTGCTAAAAAAAATCTGACATTCATATGTGGATTGTTATTGAGCCTCTGAACACACACACGCAAACACAACCCCCAGATTTGACATCAATACCTGCAAGCAATTATGTAAGACTGATCTCACACTTCCTGTCCGTTTCAGTCAGATTGGTCCTGTAAATGCAGATGTGCTGGACGTTTTTATTCACTGGAGTAGCCAAGAGTCTCGTTTAAGAGGCGTTTTGACGTCGCAATTCCCCCGACGTTGCAAAGTAAGGGATGACACATGATGGACCATGATGTTCTACCAAAATAATTATTATCTTACATTTATGGTATTTGGCAGACGCCCTTATTCAGAGCAACTTACATTTTCTCTCATTTCATACAGCTGAGCAACTGAGGGTTAAGGGCCTTGCTCAGGGGCCCAGCAGTGGCAACTTGGTGTACCTGGGATTCAAACTAAGAACCTTCCAATCAGTAGTTGAACTCCTTAACTACTAAGCTACCATATCTTCATATAACAGCACAATGTGTGTGTGTGTGTGTGGGGGGTGTTCTACCTGATCTTCAAGGATTTCTGGCATTGCTCAGGGGCCCAGAAGTGCCAGCTTGGTGGACCTGGGATTTGAACTTACAACCTTTCTGATCAGTAGTCCAACACCTTAACCAGTTAGCTACCACATCCCAGTTTCTGCCCTCTTCCAAGACATTTCCTTCATCATTAGATTAGATTCAACTTTGTCACTGCACATGTAGGTACAAGGCAACGAAATACAGTTAGCATCTAACCAGAAGTGCATTTTCGCAGTGCAAATAATTTGCATATATAAACAGTATATAAACAGTATACAGAGGGAGGTAAATACAATGAGTGCAAATGAGCAAATGATTATAGGTGGTGCAATAAAGAAGGTATCTTATACCATGATAATAATTAAATATGTAAACAGTATACAGAGAAGGAGTTATGTACAATGAGTGCAATGATTTAGATGTATGCAATGAGGAAGATATTGTATACCATGATAAATAATTTGTATATGTAAACTGTACACAGAAAGGGTTGTATACAGAAAAGGTTATATACACTGATAATAATGTGTCCAGTCAATGTGTGTGTGTGTGTGATCGGGTGGAGTTCAGCAAAGAAACAGCTGTAGGGGAAAAAGCTGTTCCTGAACCTGCTTGTCTTGGTCCGGAGGCTCCTGTAGCGCCTCCCAGAAGGCAGGAGGGCAAAGAGCCTATGGGCAGGGTGAGAGAAGTCCTTTATGATTTTGCGTGCTCTGCTGAGACAATGCTTCCTGTAAATGTCCTCGATCTTAGGAAGTGGAACTCCTGCGATGTGTTGGGCAATTTTCACCCTCTGTAGCGCTTTCCGGGCCGACACAGAGCAGTTCCCATACCAGACAGTGATACATCTGGTCAGGATGCTCTCAATAGTGCAACGGTTCACCAGGATGTCTGAAGAGAGATGGTTCTTCCTCAGAGCCCTCAGAAAGAAGAGGCGCTGGTGAGCCTTCTTGTCCAGGAGAGATCCTCGGAGATGTGGATACCCAGGAATTTGAAGCTAGTGACACGGTCCACCACCTCTCCATTGATATGAATGGGTGCGTGTGTGTCACCTTTCTCCTTCCTGAAGTCCACTATGAGCTCCTTGGTCTTCTTAGTGTTGAGCAGCAGGTTGTTGCCAGCGCACCACGCAGCTAGACGGCCCACCTCTTCTCTATAAGCTGACTCATCGTTGTCTTTGATGAGTCCAATCACAGTGGTGTCATCTGCAAACTTGATAATTGTATTGGAACTATGTACAGGCTTGCAGTCATAGGTGAAGAGAGAGTAGAGGAAGGGACCCCGGTGCCAAGGATGAGGGTGGAAGAGCAGTGGTGAAATATCCGAACATGCTAGGGCCTGTTGGTCAGAAAGTCCAGGAGCCAGTTGCATAGTGATGCGTTGATGCCCAGGTCTCCAAGTTTGGTGACTAACTTGGAAGGGATGACAGTGTTGAACGCTGAACTGAAGTCAAGGAAAAGCATTCTGGCATAGGTGTCTTTATTGTCCACGTGAGAGAGGACTGAGTGCAGCGCTGTGGAAACTGCGTCCTCCGTGCTCCTGTTCTGACGGTAAGCAAATTGATGAGGGTCAAGGGTGGCAGGAAGTTTTTGAGGTGTCCCCAGACCAGCCGCTCAAAGCACTTGGTGATGATGGAGGTGAGCGCTACTGGGCGGTAGTCATTAAGGCAGGTTGCAGTGGAGTTTTTTGGTACTGGCACAATGGAGGTGGTCTTAAGGCAGGTGGGCACAATAGCTTGGGATAGGTTGAATAAGTTTGTCGGGACCCCCGCCAGCTCCCCAGCACATGCTCTGAGGATGCGCCCAGGGATGCCGTCAGGCCCTGCAGCTTTCCGTGCATTGATCCTGCTTAGTACTGCACTGACATCATTAGTGGAGATTGTGAGTGGCTGGTAGTCTGCCGGGAGCTCGATTTTCCAAGACATTGTAGGCATCTCTAAATGGTCAATGGTGTGTGAATGAGTGTGTGATGGGATCCAGGGTGTCCCCTACCTTGTGCCCTGAGTCACCTGGGGTAGGCTCCAGGTCCCCTGTGACCCTGTGTAGGATAAGCAGTACAGAATGGATGGATGGATGGATGGATGGATGAATGGATGGATGGAAGGATACTTCACAATCTCACATGTAATTCCATACCATTTATACCACAGTGCCATGTCAACTTTTACAATGTTAATAAATTAATGATCACACCAAATTTATAGTTATTTATTGTTTAAGGATATCCATGAGATTCATTTAAATTACTTTATTATTCTTAAAAATTATTCAAATATTAAATTAAAATGAAAATTTGTTTATTATTAAAAATGTATTATTTAAAAAATATTAATTTATAATTTATATTTTATATTTACAAATTATTTTTAAATACATTTATATTCATAATAAAAATGATAAATAATACATTTAATATTTAAATAAAAATGAATACAATTGATTATTTTTTTTAAATATGGGTACATTATACCCAATGTACATTACACTGCCAAAGCATTGTGAACACTCTAATGTTGATAAACCACGCTTCAGCAGACCTTCAGCAGTTTATAAGAGGACCTGAGAAGAATTTGTTCTCTGGACTGCTTCCGGGCTCAAAAACAGCTTTCACACTTCAGTGAAAAAAACTTGATGAGTGCTTGGAAAATAAAAGTGTGAAATCTTTCAAGATGTACAGAAGCTGCTACGTTATTGTGGTTATTTATCACAGTTGCTCTATACTCCAGCTATAAAGTTATACAAGGATAGAGGTGCCCTATGAATCTGACACACCGGTCATTTTAAAGGCTGGTCTGTGTGTAGGATTTAGTTTGAATGTTAATTAAGCAGCGCTGGTTGTATTCAGAGTTCCCTGTGGATGGCACTCTGTCTCTGTGTAGATGCTATGCTGCTCTGCTGTTGCTTTTTCAGTCCCATATCTGCCACCAACACACTGTGTCTGTGTGTGTGTGTGTGTGTGTGTCTGTCTGTGTGTGTGGGTGGGTGGGTGTGTGTGGGGCCCAGCAGCCTCCTGCAGTGATTTGAGAGCTCTGCAATGCAGCAATAGAGGCAACAGAGTGAGTCAGTCACCCAAAGAGAGACAGAATTTATTTACCTGGTGTTAATGCAAACCTTAACTTTTTATATATGTGGCAAAGAAGGCGTGGCTTCTGTGTCTCAGTCTTATTGAAGGAGGTGTGGCTTCTTTTCCTTTGCCCTATGTAAGAGGCATAGCCATTGTTCCTGTCCTTCACAGTGAAGGAGGTGTGGTCTTAGTACAGTCCGTACCAGTGATGGAGGTGTGGCTATTGTCCCAGTGAAAGAGGTGTGGCCTTTAGATCTCAGTCCCAGTGAAGCAGGTGTGGCTTCTAGATATCTCAGTCACATTGAAGGAGGAGTGGCTTCTAGATCTTTCAGTCCCAGTGAAGGAGGTGTGGCCTCTTGATCTCTTAGTCCCAGTGATGAGGGTGTGGCTTCTAGATCTCTCTGTCCCAGTGAAGGAGGTGTGGCCTCAGTCAGTATCAGTGATGGAGGTGTGGCTTTTGCCTGTTCCAGTGAAGGAGGTGTGGCCTTAGTAAAGTCAGTACCAGTGATGGAGGTGTGGCTGTTGTCTGTTCCACTGAAAGAGGTGTGGCCTTTAGATCTCTCAGTCCAAGTGAAGGAGGTGTGGCCTTTAGATATCTCAGTCGCAGTGAAGCAAGTGTAGCTTCTAGATATCTCAGTCCTATTGAAGGAGGAGTGGCTTCTAGATCACTCAGTACTAGTGAAGGAGGTGTGGCTTCTAGATATCTCAGTTCCAGTGAAGGAGGTGTGGTCTTCTTATCTTTCAGTCCCAGTGAAGGAGGTGTGGCTTCTAGATCTCTCAGTCCCATTGAAGGAGGTGTGGCTTCTAGATCTGTCAGTACCAGTGTTGGAGGTGTGGCTTTTGTCTGTCCCAGTGAAGGAGGTGTGGCCTCCAGATCTCTTAATCCCAGTGAAGGAGGTGTGGCCTCCAGATCTCTTAATCCCAGTGAAGGAGGTGTATTGAAGGCCTCAGTACAGTCAGTACCAGTGATGGAGGTGTGGCTTTTGTCAGTTCCAGGGAAGAAGATGTGGCTTTCTCTGCCCCACTAATGTGGGTGTGTCCTTTATATCTCTCAGTCCTATTGATGGAGCTGTGGCTTTTCTTCCAGTTCATATCAGAAGGTTTGTTGTCGGGTCATTTCCAGTTATTGAGGCGTGGTCCACATCATATAGTTAATCGTGTGTTAATCAAATTTGCAAAAATTAGTTGTTTCATTTGTATCTATATATTGCTTTATAAACTGAGTTGAACCCGGAGTTCTTGTACTGAAGTAACACTCTCAACAATCCCAAACTCTTCAAGAACATGTAATGACAGAGAGCAGTCTCAGGTGCTTTTAAGATGCTTTTTCAGAGTATTCATTTGTTTGATAATGGAAGTACAATCCCCTTCTGAAGTATTGGTTTTTGAATAGAAGCCTTTTTGTCACATACACATAAGGGCACACGGAAATTCTTTCTTCGCATATCCGAAGTTTGGGGTCAGAGCGCAGGGTCAGCAATGATACAATACCCCTGGAGCAGTAAGTGTTAAGAGGCCTTGTTCAAGGGTCCAACAGTGGCAGCTTGGCAGTGCTGGGGCTTGAACCTCGATCTTCTGACCACCAACCCAGAGCCTTAACCTCAACCATTGTGAAAGACTTCTTCGAATGGTGGATGGTGATACCTTCACCCCAGAGCCTTAACCACTTGAGCCATCACTGCCTTTAATGGCTGCTTTTTTAAGGATAACAAATATAACATGGAGATCAGAGATCTGTCTATGGGAAAATAGCAATTTCAAATGTCCTAAAAAAAGAACGAAAGAAACCACTGGTGTACCAACAACCAGATGTTGAACAGGAAGTAAAACAACAGCAGTTGATACCAGAAAAACTGTGAGAACCATAAAGAAAAACCCAAAACCAAATCACCATCCTTCACATACAGGGGTGAAGGTATCACAGTCCAGCATTCGAAGAAGATTTTGAGAGCAATATATAGAGGCCATACCACAAAATGACAAAAAATAAAGGCCAAAGGGTGGAGTCATGGGCTTGCATAGCTCCTTGGAAAGCAATCTCATTAATCTTTATTGATGATGCAACTCATGATGGTTGCAGCAGAATGAATTCAAACATCTGCAGAAACATTCTGCCTGCCAGTTGACACAGAAATGCATCCGATCTAATTAGGAGGGACTTCATCATGCAGCAAGACTAAAACACATTGGATAAAAAAGTGGAAGGTTTTAGACCTTTGCCAAGTCACTCGCCAGATCTTAACCCAAATGAGCAGCATTTCATCTCCTGACGAGGAGACTGGAGGAAGACACCACCCCACCGCACCCCACCCGACCTATCCCCCAAAATACAAACAACAACTGAAACCTCACAAAAGAAGAATGCAACTGTTTGACGATGTCAGCGATCACGATTTAAAGACGATCTGTTCCAATACTTTCGATCAGCCGCACATCGGGTGGTCTGCCATCAAAAGAGATGTATGCTAAGTTGTTTTACACGTCTGGATGTAAATAGCAGGATGTTAAATTCATCTTTAGACGTCAAACGCAAGTGTTTTCAAGCTGTCGCAAAAATCAAAAGGATTCCGTTCCAATATTTTCAGAGGAGACTGTAAAAGTACACGGCTTAAGTTCTTCATTAAAGTCAAGTTATCCCACATCCTCTCTAAACACATGCCACATGGAATAAAAGCATTTCCACTGCTCAGATCCTCATCATTTACCGATTTTTAGTTCCTGTTTTAGATTTTACAAAGTATATACCAGATCATGATCAGAACCTGAATTAACAAGGCAGTGCTTTTTTTCCCATCCTATCCCTTTAACATAGTAAAAGATAATTGAGTGTGACGATCACTGCTCTGAGCTCAATATGCCGTTTTGTGTTATAATGGAGCCTGAATTATTAATAAGTGCCACATTTTCTTCAGGACATCACACAATCATGTTAAACTACTTATATGGTGGAAATCCAGCATGTTGTGTAGGAGCCTTTTCATGCATTATGAACAATCTGCAGGAAATCGGTTTAGTTGGCCAATCGATTGTACTTCTTGCTTATTTATTGATGAGGAAGTTGCATTCAAACTAAAATCCTGCTCATGAATTCTGCATATAGAGAGCAGTTCGGGGTTTAAAAAAGGGCATTTCTGGTTTCTGAAAAATAATTTGTAGTTTGTGTATTCTTTTAGGAACTTCATATGGTAGTTGGACAGAAGTCATCTTTATTTGTCACATATACATTACAGCACAGTGAAATTCTTTCTTCGCATATCCTTGGGGGTTGGGGTCAGAGCACAGGGTCAGCCATGGTGCAGCGCCCCTGGAGCAGGGTGGGTTGGGGGCCTTGCTCAAGGACCCAACAGTGGCGGCTTGCCGGTGCTGGGGCTTGAACCCAGATCTTTCAGTCAATGACCCAGAGTCTTAACCACTTGAGCTACCACATTAGTAAAGATTAACGGCCAGTGCTTATTTTTTTTAAGCTTTAAGACAATTTAAAAAAAAAAATTTAAATGGCAATTTATTAAAACAAAAAAATTTAATTTAATTTTCATTTTTTTAAAAATGGAATTAATTTTAAATTAATAATAAAAAAAAATAGAAATTTTAAGAAAATGTTCTTCAACATTCTGCTGTTGACCGCGGTAATTCTTCCTGTACAACAGGGCAGGTGCGTAGGTACGAAAGGTAATTTTTAGTGGATTTTATTTAAAACCGATCATCAAACCCACACACTGTCAATACGAATAACACTACAGCAATACTACGACATTCTCAAGTTCATAATTGTAAATATTTTTGTTTCTACGTTTGTCTCAAGTTACTGCTTGTATTGTTTATAATGACATTTTTTTTATTAAATTAGAAAAGAATGCAGAACAGAGCAAGGACCTTGCCGTACATTGGCGTCGTAGCTCCAATTTCGACTTAAAGAAGGAAATTTAGATCTTTAAGCCTCCAAAAGCCGTTACATTTTACGTTTGTTGAAAATCATGTCAATTTTTTTGCTGAGCTGTAGTTTAAACTCACAGATATCACTGCTTGACATGACTAAATTCATACTAATTAACACGATCTTTCTTGCTTGCGTTTGATCATCCGTCTTGTTTGTCTCCCTGCTCATGTGTTAATCACCGTCTGGAAGATTGCTGTGCTTCTGAAACCCCAAAACTTCCCACCGTTCCAGATTTCTGTCTTATTAATGAAATCCTACCTTCTTATCTACCCAACTGTAGTGTTTTTGGCACATATTTCTATTATAAGGAAGGTTTTTTTTTCAGTTTGGACTGCATGCTTGGTTGCCTCATTTCAGTTTAATGCTGTGTGAATGTTCTTGTGAGCCAAACCAAGCTAAAAATTCAGTTTAATTTTAGATACAGCTGAAAATGTCAAAATGGAAAGTCTGTCCATAATGCAGCTCACGCATTGCAGTTACCATAAACACACTAATGCTACATCCACACATGCAGCGAGTCACAACCACAAAGTGACAGGAGATTCATATTTGGTGAGAGCTGCAGATTCCCAGAGACACAAGTAAAAGCAATCACTGACAAGTAGATGTGGGCATGTCCAGCTACGTGACAGAATTGAGAAAAGTTGAACTTTGGTGAGTCTACTGATGTATACTATATTGGCAAAAGGTTTGGAACACCCCTCCAAATCATTGCATTCAGGGTTGGGCTTGGCCCCTTAGTTCCAGTGAAAGGAACTCTTAATGCTTCAGCTTCATACCAAGACATTTGGGACAATTTCATGCTCTTTGTGTGAACAGCTTGGGGATGACCCCTTCCTGTTCCAACATGACTGCACACCAGTGCACAAAGCAAGGTCCATAAATACATGGATGAGTGAGTTTGGTGTGGAGGAACTTGACTGGCCTGCACAGAGTCCTGACCTCAACCCCATAGAACACCTTTGGGATGAATTAGAGCGGAGACTGAGAGACAGAGCTTCTCATCCAACATCAGTGCCTGACCTCACAAATGCACTTCTAGAGGAATGGTCAAAAATTCCCATAAGCAAACTCCTAAACCTTGTGGAAATCCTTCCCAGAAGAGTTGAAGCTG
>NC_080715.1:6189572-6204572 GCF_019097595.1 Hemibagrus wyckioides | reverse complement strand
GAGTGATTTGATCTTTCATCCTTGTCTTGTTATCCTTTCTTCTCACTTTCTCTCTCCTCAGCAGAAATGTCCATCATGTCTAATACACAAAGGCGAGATTTTTGTTTTTTAATCAGCTAACCCTGCGTTTGGCTGTTGTATAAAACACACACGGCTACAGCAGGCTAGCTTTGAAAACAAAAATAGCAACATAGAAGCAAACTAGCTAGCTATCAATAGCTTCTGCGCCAGAGAAACAATTAGCATTTGTTGTTAGTTGAAATATGTTCATAATTCAGAGGAATGTTTAGTGTTTTAATGACACAAAGATCTCTGAGGCCAAGAATTGTAAAATTCATAAGGAAAACTTGAGACATTTACTCTGGTGGGTTTTTGTTCAGGTTGAAATGCTAACACATTCTCTGTAACACTGTGGATTTGAAACTTGCTAGCTTGAAAATTGCTATCAATTTCAAATCACATGAAGGCTTTTCTCAGTTTTGTGTGTGTGTGTGTGGCTGACCATTTTGCTCAATATATGCTGGTTGAAATGGCTTTACAAAAAGTAATGGTATGTCATTAGCAAGCTAATAGCCCCCTTTCCTCTGCTAAGTTACAGATTAGCTAGCGATGTAATGTTGGCTATTAGAAACAAAGTGAGATGGCAATTAGCACTTTTAGAAACAAAGTGAGACGCTGAACGGTTGCTAAGCGATGAATATGAAGCACCGGGATTGTTCGGTCTCTCAGCATGAGCGCCGCGCTCTCGCTAATCTCTCATTTAGCACAGATCAGATCTGACACTTGATCATTGTTTCTGTTAGCACACCGTAATCTAAATCACATCCAGCAACTCCTCCGCTCTCTCTCCTCGAACCCGAGCTCCGCTTCACTTCACCTCACTTTCAGCGCTCTACCTTGCTGTGTTCTATTCAAATTCACACAAAGTCCCACATGTAATGGTGTCATATGTCAGCTAAGCAGTTTTCTTTCTCTGTCTTTCAGCAGTGAGGTGAAATCTCTTCCCATCCCCCGGTTCTGATGGCAGACGGTCGGCAGCCCGAGGACAGCGCCTCACAGTGGGCATTGCCTGGAACCCAGGACTCCTCCAGTCCTGTTGGAGAGAATGGTTTTCCCTACAGGACATGCCAGCCTGGTGCTGCACACGCCGCCACCGCTGCCTCCTACGCCAAAGAGAACGGCTTTAATGGTGACCTGCCCTCGGGCCATGAAGTTACTGCAGGTAGGAACCCGAACCTGAGATCGTGTGCTGGAACTCATCCAAATGCTAGAAAAGGGTTCTTTAAGGGTTCGGTGGATGGGTTCTTCAAAGGGTTCCACATCCAATAAAGTCAAAAGTTTTAGGGTGCCAAAACTTTTTTATTCTAAGAGAAAACTTGTCTAATGCAGGTACGGAGCAATCATTACTGTCGCTTGTGGGCATGTTTGTTCGTTCGTTCGTTCGTTCGTTCGTTCGTTCGTTCGTTCTTTCTTTCTTTCTTTCTTTCTTTCTTTCTTTCTTTCTTTCTTTCTTCTCTTCTCTTCTCTTCTCTTCTCTTCTCTTCTCTTCTCTTCTCTTCTCTTCTCTTCTCTTACTAAAGTGTATTATAGAGCCCTGTTGCTGTTCTCTATCTGGAGCAGAAGATACAGTGCTCTCACTTAGCATAAATCTGGAAAAAAGCGAGTGATTGCAGGGATATGGAACAAAAAGCTGAGCTGACTGCAGGGGATTGGGTGCCATGGCAACTCTCAGAAGCGAGTACTAGCTCCAGGAGCTCGAGTTGGAGAAAAAATACACACATGAAAATATGTAGGAAATTTCCGGGCTTGTCTCTGGATGTAAGAACAGAAGAGGAAACAGTGGCCTTATTTAGCACCTTAATGATGAAGTGTGAATCTACTGGGATCAGAGTGTTATACACTATACTGCCTCTACCACATGCACACACATGCCCACTTTATTAGGAACACCTGTTTTCCTATGCAGTGCATCTGTATGATTTTATGCATTGAGATGCTGCCATCCGATCAACTGCATGAATGAGCATGTGTACAGGTGTTCCTAATAAATTGGCCAGAGCGTGTATACATTACACACATAAACACTATACACACATGCATGCATTACTGTCTCTCTCTCTCTCTCTCTCTCTCTCTCACACACACACACACACACACACACACACAGAGGCCACGCCCTTTTTTTCAGTTCTTTTGTTAAACTTTTTTTCATTTGTTTCCTCATTTTCTGGTTATGCCACAGTCTTTCTTTCTTTCTTTCTTTCTTACTCTCTCTCTCTCTTGTGGCTGTTGTTGCTATAAAGCCGTGTGTCAGTGTGGCAGTTTGTTTTGGTGATGTTCTGCTGATAGGGAGCAACTGTTAACATTCAATGTCGTGACTTGAGGAGGAGTACGGAGTGGGTGATGTGGAAAAAAGCGAAAACAGAAAGAGGGAGGGGAAATAATAAAGGGGAGAGTGAGGAGAGAAAAGAAACTAAAGAGAAAGATGCGAGGAGGAGGAGAAAAAGGTTAAAGACTCTTGGGCACCAGTGAGAGGAATATGAGGATGTGGGAGGCAAGGTGTGATCTTCACAAGCCCTTTTGGACTGTGTGTGTGTGTGTGTGTGTGTGTGTGTGACTTTCTGAACTCCATGATACTTTTCACATACTGTTAACAGTGTGTACCCGTCCTTTCATCTGTCCATCCTCATCACTCAGTCTTCCTGATGCATTTTATCCCCTTTTTCCTGAGAGTCTCTCCCACCTTCTCTGTTTCTTCTGCTTTTCTCTGTTCTTTTTCCTCCATCTTACTTTTCTTTCAACCAATAACCTGGTCCCCTGTTTCCATAGCATCTTGTATACTTTCAGAAGTCTTTCTCAGCAGTAAATAAAATAAATAAATATATAAATAAACAGAATTAGTTTTCTAATAAGAAAAGCAAGGTTAATCACTGGAACTGACAGATTCCAGATAAAAAGGGCCACACCTTTTTTTTTTTACTGGAACTGCCGTTACACTGGCCACACCTCTTTCATTGGAACTGCAGATATGTCAGCCATGCCGCTTTCTTTTTGATTAAAATAAATAAGCTATGCCATCTTTACTGGAATGCCAGGTACACAGGCCACACCTCCACATGGACTGACAGCTGCATAAGCCATGCCTACTTTAATGGAATAAACGTTTACACAGGCCACACCTCCTTTACTGGAATAAACGTGTACACAGGCCATATCTACTTCAATTGAGCTGACAGATCTATAAATTACTCCTTCTGTACTGAAAATACCAGGTACACAGGACACACCTCCTTCATCTGACGGACAAATATATAAGCCACACCTCCTTTACTGGAATAACCAGGTATACAGGCCACACCCCCTTTACTTTAACTAACCCGATATATAAGGCATGCCTTCTTTACAAGAATTGACAGGTACACAGGACACCCCTCCTTTATATGACTGACAAATATATAAGCCACACCTCCTTTACTGGAATTAAGATGTACATCTTGAGAGTGCTGGGGCTTGAACCTTGATTTTCTGCTCAACAGCCCAGTAGAGCTATAAGCCATGCCTTTTTAACTGAAATGCATAAGTACACAGGACACACCTCCTTCTGTTGGACTGACAGATATATAAGCCACTCCTCCTTCACTGGAATTAACAGGTACACACCTCCTTCACAGTATGATTGATTTGCAATGGTCAATCTTCACGCCCCTACTTTCCTGACTTAATTATTAATCATATCACATCTCTGTACCAGCGGAGCGTTTCCTGTACCTGTGCGGCTCGGCATCAATCACGAGCCTGTCACCGAAATCATGAAACCGTTCGACCCGTTCTCACAAACATGCAAAATTAATGACTGTACCTTGCTTTGCTTGTTTAATTTAGTCATCATGAGTTTCTGTGGCCTGAGGGAAGCTTCCTGCCTCTGTTGTACCTGGTGTACCTTTCCCGCTGGAGCCTTAGCCTTCCTGCATCGTTGTCAGTAAAGACCTTTAACTGTAGCACAAAGCTACAGAGATTAGTGGAGCTTTGTGTGAGCATGAGTGTGTTTTACAGAGCTGGGAGCTTTACCGTTATACACTTTCCAAACACCACAGAGACTTTTAAAGCAACGCTGACTTGCCGGTGTAGCTTTATGATATTTAAAGAGAGAGAGAGAGGAATCGATTTAAAAAGAAACAAGGTGGAGAAGTAAACATGCTGCTTTTCTTAGCTTTTCCACTTTGTAAAACTGTGTTCCTCGCCTCAGGGCGTCTCTACGCCTTTAAATTTGTGAGGTCATGCTCTAGAGTGACCAACCTTTAAAATCTTAAGAATATCACAGCAGGTATAAGCAGGTTACATGTCCTGGGGAAGCCATGTTTGTTGAAATGGTCCTAGATCCTAGTTAAAAAAATTGCATTACATTCTGAGAATAATTGATATAATGTGCTCCACTTCTTAAAAAGCTCCAGCATGGTTTCCAAGGCAAAGCTCAATAGATAAAAATATCTACAATGGCATGCCAGTAATCCTGTTCCATAATTTTACACTGTGAATCACAGTAAGGATTTCAAAACCAACCCAGTTAGCACCAGAGATAGCTACGGATGTCCAGGCTAGTCTGATCCCCATTAAAACGAGTTATAAAAGGATATTCCTGAATGTATGGTTTGTCATAGGGATATAGGGAATCTGTTGCCAGGTCCATGGTTATTCTTCCTAACCACTGCATCTTGGAAACAACCTACAAGACCCAGCACTATTTGGTCTTTACACTTGCCTATTTTTTTCTGCTTCCTTTGCATGAGACTGTTCACTTGCTTTCTGATATATCCCACCCCTTGTCAGGTGCCATTGTAACAAGATAATCAATGTTAATCACTTCTGATCAGTGTTGCTACATAAAACCTATAACCTATACATACACAATTTTGACACCATCAGCTTGATTATTCTACACAGGTTAGCATTTCCTGTTTTGGATGCCATGACAGAACTTTACTGTCCAGATCGGCAAGCCTTGTCGCATGACCAATCACATGACACATATTTCCTTACTTTATATCATTCATCATGTGGCAAGGTTTGTAGACGTTTTTTTTGTTCTCCAGAGCTTTGATTAGAATTTTGTGTTCACAAAAACAACCCTAACTTTCAGAAGATGATCGTGAAATCGTGTTCTTGCGTTTCCACAGGCTTCAAGCATCCACTAGATGCCTCTAATGGCCAAAAAATATATGCCTACAATTGTCCCTGATGTAATATTTTCATTTACATTTCTGGCATGCGCCCTTATCCAGAGTGACTTACATTTTATCTCATTTTTATTTTAGTAATTGAGGGTTAAGGGCCTTGCTCTAGGGCCCGGCAGTGGCAGCTTGGTGAACTCACAACCTTCTGATCAGTAGGCCAACATCTTAGCCATATGTAAGATTACAATCTACAAAGATATTTAGTGCTAGCTTCACCTGGATGTTGCACTGACCGAGGATTAAGCCTATGACATACACCGATCAGCCATAACATTATGACCACCTGCTTAATATTGTGTTGGTTCCCCTTTTGCTGCCAAAACAGCCCTGACCCATCAAGGGATGGACTCCACTAGATCCCTGAAGGTGTTCTGTGGTATCTGGCACCAAGATGTTAGCAGCAGATCCTTTAAGTCCTCTAAGTTGCAAGGTGGGGCTTCCATGGGCCCTTGCAAGTCCTTGCAAGTTACATGACTTAAATGATACTTTTGATAGATACTGATCACTGCAGACCGGGAACACCCCACAAGAGCTGCAGTTTTGGAGATGCTCTGATCCAGTGGTCTAGCCATCACAATTTGTCCTTTGTCAAACTCGCTCAAATCCTTACACTTGTCCATTTTTCCTGCTTCTAACATCAACTTTGAGGACAAAATGTTGACTTGCTGCCTAATATATCCCACCCACTAACAGGTGCCATGATGAGGAGATCATCAGTCTTATTCACTTCACCCGTTTCTGGTCATAATGTTATGCCTGTATATTGTAAATAAGTTGTATGCTGTCTGAAAAAAAGGTACAGACCTACATTTTCTTGTTGAAGAATACACCTTGAAGAAACAAAAGGTCTGATAGTACCACCTAATTGTGTATCTTTAACAAGGTATTTTTTCATTAAGTAAGAAAAATAGGTCTCTATTGGGTTGAACGGGCGGAGCTTAATACTCACAGAGCCCGCCCTCGTTTCGAACCATGTACAAAAAACCTCGGCCCCGAAAACTTACACTGGTGATGCAGCTAGAACCCTGAACATTTCTTTCTCATAATATACAATAAACATGTAAAATTCTCCTCATAACCATTCAAGAGGGTGTAAAGGGGCATCGGGGGCGTGTCTATAAAATGATTGACTACAGGCCATTATAAATACACTGCTGAAATCTTGGTGATTGATAATATCTTGATTCTAGTGCAATTGATTTAGTGTTTCTTATTAGAAGAAATCCAATCTAAGATTAGGTTAAGGCTATTTCTAAAAAATCATTGTTTTTCAAGTCAAAGGCAGATCATTTTGCCTCATTCTATAAAATTAATGCTTAAAATAATCTGCTTATAGATCAAGGGCTTGTTTTAAGCTTAAAAATATTCAATTATGTCTGGAAATAGTGCTAATAATCTTAGATTTATTTATTTTTTTAAATCATCTGCACAACACTTGTGTGAAAATGGATTGAGATATTTAAAAAAAAAAAAATTCTACATAATTTTATCCAGGTAAATAAATCTAACTATAAGCTTTTAAAGGTATAGCAACGTTTCCAGGTGAACGACAAGGGCAACAAGGAAAGGTGCAGTCTAGTACTGTATTTTTCGGGGAGTAGATGCCCTGTGCACCTTGTACATTCGATAAATATAAATAATTAAGTTCCTGGTTCAGAGAGAGAGAGAGAGAGACAGAGAGAGAGATTGCAGAGCCTGCAGTAACTGTTGATTTGAATTGCAGTGATTATATCGAAACCCCTCTCGTCTTTAAGCAGCCGCCTGATTGACCTTCGGCATCCCGCTGTTCAAATTTATGACCGTCCAAGGAGCCGTGATTCTCTCCCGACATTCAAAAGCCATCTCAAAGACTTTGTCAGTCCATGATGTCATCCTGCGGAAGTAGAGGCGATTTGCGTGTACAGAAAATACAAGCGAAACGCTCGTGTAGAGGTCGTTATGACAGAGGGTGTGTTTTTCGGTACGACACGGAGAGAATATAAGCCTGTAATAAAGTTAATGATAGAGGATGTTTCACAGGCTGCACACGCCATGAGTCAGGAACACACACACCCACACACACTCTGTCGGCCAAGGCATGCTCAGAGCGAGAGCTCGTCCCGGGCCTAGGCGGCACGTTGCCGTGGCAACAGCTCCGCTCCTGTGCGCCGGGTAGTAGCCGTATCCCCCCACCTTGTTGGTTTTTTTTTGGCTTCTTCAGACCTCGTACATGCACCGCCGTGCCTCGGTAGCTTCTCTTCTGGGTAAGTCAGGCTTTCCTGTGTGATGGTATTTTGTCTTTTCTCTGGTGTTTATAACGTACAGATGGCACTCTAGGTGCCTTTATTTCTAATCATGAGAGCATGAGTGAAGTGAGTGCTTTTGTTAATGGTGATGTATTAGGCATGGATAATGCGCCAGAACTTTTCATGTGGACTGCTTGTGAACCTCTAGACAAGAACATGATGGAGTGATGTAATGCTTCTATGCTGATGACGAGGCTTCTTTTGTTTTGTCTTATATATATATATATATATATATATATATATATACATATATATATATATATATATATAAAAAGCTATTACAGAAAAGCGACTGGGATTATTTAACTGTGTGTGTGTGTGTTAATAATACTAGACTTGAGCCATAAAGAAAGTGACCACATGCATATTGTGTGTGTGTGAGTGAGTGAGTGAGTGAGAGAAAGAGAGAGAGAGAATGAAGTCTATCTGATTAATATTCTGAACGTATCTCAGCCAGACGGGACCGTTTTGCTCGGAGGGGGGACGAAAGGGAGGGGGTTGTACTAGGACACGTCTGGACCGATGCAGCCGTCTGTCTGCCAGACACAAATTGGACAAAATGGTGAACAAAGAAACAATGATTTGGAAAGACAGAAAGAACAAACCGGATATAAGATCTAGACTAGTCAGGGAAATTTTCATGTATAAATTGCACTAGAGGGAAAAAAGTGCTGTGTTTGTAAAGCAACAGAGCCTGTGATGAGCTGTCACATGTACCCAGACGTCTGTGGGCAGAAGATGATAGCTACGATTGTGTAGGACGGGCTTCGTCCACCCACGTCTTAACCTCGCTTAGAATATCACGTCTGCTCACGTTATTAAAAATAATAAAGCCGAAAACAGGAAGGGTACATATTTCCTTTTTATGGAAATATATTCAAATCTATTCCATCAAGAAGATTTCTAGAATGTTCTTCATGCAATTTCTTTGTAGATGAATGCCATAATGTTTTCTTTGAAATTAAAAATTTTTTAGATTTTTTAATTATCCAGTGATGGATCCATGCCCCAGCAACCCCTACATTTACATTAGCAAGCTGGACGTTCCTGTGAGCTAGCATGTGGGCGTGGCCTGTCTAGCATTTTTCACTTTCTATAAGAAACAGTAGCACCTATATATACGTTGTAAGGCTGTCTAATTAATGACAAAAACAAGACAAAAAAACCCACAATATCAGTAGTCAGTGTGAAAATTGGTTTATTTTATTTGATTGGATCTTTGTTGGCAGAAGGCTCCAGGTGCCCTCGGACCCTTTGTTGCATAAAAGGTACAGAAAATTGATGGAAAGATGTATTTAATTAAATTTGATTTAATGTGTAATTTTTTGTCATTTTATTAAAAAATAAGATATATATAAATTGATAAAAATAGAGAAAACAAATACATGTATATTAGTTAAATAAAATTAAATAAATTACTGAAATAAAATGATTTCATTATTTTATAAAAAATATTTGGCTTTTTTTCCAGCCATTATTGTGTAAAATTAATTGAAAAATTAAACAAATAAAAATATAAATTCATTATGTTTGATAAATGTGTTCAGTGGCATAAAGAATCCTGATATAGATACTATATCATCATATCACTCAGCCCTAAGACCCAGGATGGTGAGCCAGTGGAAAAAGAAATCTCTCTCTCTCTCTCTCTCTCTCGCTTTCTCTCTACCTCCCCCTTTCTTCTCTCATCCCTTCTTTATAACCCACCTCTGTGTCTCTTTATCCCCATATTCTTTATATTCCACCTTTGTCTCTGCCTTTCCTCTTCTATATCTCTCCTACTTCCCTCTTTCCTTCTCTCTCTCTTTCTCTCTCTCGCTCTTTCCTCCTTTCTCATCCCTTCTTTATAACCCACCTCTGTGTCTCTTTATCCCCATATTCTTTATATTCCACCTCTGTCTCCTGCCTTTCCTCTTCTATATCTCTCCCTGCCCCCCCCCTCTCTCTCAGTTCATCTCTGATCCCTCCTCCCCTTCCGCCTGCAGTAATGAGGCATGTGGGCGAGAGGACATGCAATTACAGCATGCAGTTTTCTCTTTGGTGTTGTATTCAGGAATGGCTCACTCTCTCTCTCTCTTCATTCTCTGTGCCATTTATCATCACAGTTCCCGTTAAAAACCAAATGCCACCCAGATCCCCGACCTGGCCTGAGCTCTGGTGGGGTGACTCCAGTTTGCGTGAAGCTAACTAAGCTTTCCCTGACTGGTGTAAGAGGTGTAAGAATCATGTAGAGATGGTTTTTACAGCCTGGTTCTGGTGAGAGTAGAGCTTTAAAATATCTGATTAATGAAAGATGAAAGGTACAGTAACAACGTCCACTCTTTTTTAAAGGCCGTGGTTAAGTAGAGGTCTTGTTTGTGTATGTGTACCGCGTAGGTGGTTTCAGCTGTTTTGATTTGCTTACATGTGTTTTGTGTGTGTGTGTGTGTGTGTGTGTGTGATTAGATGTGGGTGGAAGACGCTATGCCTAAAGAGCACAAAAGCACTTTCTATAGCATAGAGAATGTGGGAGGATAAAGTGGCACTTAACCAGCATTATTTTTAACCAGAAGAAGACTTTACCACATTAACATACTCAGCACCTAGCTGTATGCTAGTGAGTCAGTGCTAATTCTTACAACCCCAAGGCTGATTTATTGTGTGAGTTTTTTGCGTAAGTCTTTCTTTATCAGTCTATGATATGTCCATGACGTTAGGTAAGAGACCTTTTTTTTTTTTTTTTTTTTAACCCCAAACTGGGGCAGTCTTTATGTTGCATTTACAATTGTTGCCCCAAAAACCTTCTGATAATGTGTTGTATTGTGACTGTAGTGCAGCTCCAAAGCACAGGCTTATATTAATGTGCTTGTTTTAATACATTATAGGTTCTACACTAACAGATCTAGCCCACAGGTTGATTCTTGCTTCCACCATGTCCATCCATCATGTCCGTCTACCATGTCCGTCTATGTTCTCCCTGTGCTCTGTGGACTCCAGTTTCCTTCTCCAGTCCATATGTTGGTTCTAAATTGTCCACAGTGTGTGACTGGGTGTGTGATTGTGTCCTGTGGTGGATTGGAACCCTGTCCAGAATGTTCCCCCTCCCTATGCCAGGATAGGTTCCCTGTGATCATGTGTAGGATAAGCACTACAGAAAATGTAAGGAGTCTCCAGTGTCAGTGCTTTGTAGCAAGGATAAACCTGTAGATTTAACAATTCTCATCATTTTCAGGACGGTGAACGTATCCCAGTAACAAGCTGTCGTTATTTCTGTATATCTTGTTTAATAGACTTTCCCAACACTAAATGTTTAATCCATTATCAAATTAAAATAATTATAATTGTGGTAAATTGCTGAAGTATTAAAAGGAACAAACTACTTCAGTGCTTTTCCGTTCTGTATTAATAAGATGTCTGAAGTCATTTCCATGAAAACATCGCCAACATTGTAATTAGCAACAAATTCAGAGCTTTGGTCATTTTCTTTAAGCCTCGGGCTCGAATTATTTTTATGTAAATTGATTAAATGCCCATCGTTGACATGTTTTAGTCTATTCAGACCAGTCAGTCTGTTAGCTCTGTACATGTCTGCTCTTAAATTCCAAGCTTTCTGAGCTCCTGTGTCACTGTTGCCATGACGATCCCTTCCGGGTTCTCTTGTTCCTTTTGGGTTTTTTTTACTTTATTTATTATTAACATTCACTTCATTTTGCAGAACATTCAAAGGTCTGAATGAAGGTCTGACATTATGTTGGCATTTACAGCCTCCTCCAAAAGTACTGGAACAACAAGGACTTTTCCTTTCTTTTTTCTTTTCTTTTCTTTTTTTTTTAAAAAAAAAACTATACAGTGAAGACATTTTTGGGTTTGAGTTTAAAAGAAAATAGATTTACAATCTAGATGTGTTAACGTTTGTTTAAACCTAAAGATATTCCATCTGATAAAAAATATTGGAACAGGACTGACAGCTCTGAATATCTATTCATTTCAGTATATTCATTAGCAATATTCTATTACCATCTTATTTTCTTTCTTTTACATACGGATTAATAAATGAATGAATTATGAACTTCAAAAATACTTCACCAGTTTAACAAGAAAAAAATCATACTGGGTTACAGCAAGATTTCTATGGATTAATAATTAAGATCTCTGAGCAAACAAGTGTAGAAGAGCATCCAGTTATTAGAAAACAAATGCTCCAATGCCATGATCCAGAGAACGTTTAATTCTAATACATGACAGGTTTGCAAATCATTATATTGTATATGGAGCAGCCACTGAGCCATCCTGATGATGATGATGGTGAGGATGAGGAGGAGGATTATGATGATGATGATGGTGATGAAGAGGAAGAGGAGGATGAGAAGGATGATAATGATGTTGGTGATGATGATGATAAGAATGAAGATGAGGATGATGGTGAGGATGATGGGGGATGACTGTGATAATGATGATGGTAATGGTGAGGATGATGATGATGATGATGATGTGGAGGATGATGAGAATGGTGATGATGAGGATGATGATGATGGTGAGGATGATGATGAGAATGATGATGATGGTGGTGATGATGGTGGTGAGGATGATGAGAATGATGATGATGGTGGTGATGATGATGGTGGTGAGGATGATGATGATTATGAGGATGAGGATGATGATGGTGAGGATGATGAGGATGGTGGTGATGATGAAGATGATGATGATGCTATGGAGGATGATGAGAATGGTGATGATGATGGTGAGGATGATGAGAATGGTGATGATGATGACGATGGTGAGGATGATGATGGTGATGATGATGTGGAGGATGATGATGATGATGATGATGATGATGAGGATGGTGATGATGATGACGATGGTGAGGATGATGATGATGATGATGGTGATGATGATGTGGAGGATGATGATGATGATTATGATGATGAGGATGGTGATGATGATGACGATGGTGAGGATGATGATGATGATGGTGATGATGATGTGGAGGATGATGATGATGATTATGATGATGAGGATGGTGATGATGATGACGATGGTGAGGATGGTGATGATGATGGTGATGATGATGTGGAGGATGATGATGATGATTATGATGATGAGGATGGTGATGATGATGATGACGATGGTGAGGATGATGATGATGATGGTGATAATGATGATGTGGAGGATGATGATGATGATGATTATGATGATGAGGATGGTGATGATGATGACGATGGTGAGGATGATGATGATGGTGATAATGATGATGTGGAGGATGATGATGATGATTATGATGATGAGGATGGTGATGATGATGACGATGGTGAGGATGATGATGATGATGGTGATGATGATGACGATGGTGAGGATGATGATGATGATGGTGATAATGATGATGTGGAGGATGATGATGATGATTATGATGATGAGGATGGTGATGATGATGATGACGATGGTGAGGATGATGATGATGGTGATAATGATGATGTGGAGGATGATGATGATGATTATGATGATGAGGATGGTGATGATGATGACGATGGTGAGGATGATGATGATGATGGTGATGATGATGACGATGGTGAGGATGATGATGATGATGGTGATGATGTGGAGGATGATGATGATGATTATGATGATGAGGATGGTGATGATGATGATGACGATGGTGAGGATGATGATGATGGTGATAATGATGATGTGGAGGATGATGATGATGATTATGATGATGAGGATGGTGATGATGATGACGATGGTGAGGATGGTGATGATGATGGTGATGATGATGTGGAGGATGATGATGATGATTATGATGATGAGGATGGTGATGATGATGACGATGGTGAGGATGATGATGATGATGGTGATAATGATGATGTGGAGGATGATGATGATGATTATGATGATGAGGATGGTGATGATGATGACGATGGTGAGGATGATGATGATGGTGATAATGATGATGTGGAGGATGATGATGATGATTATGATGATGAGGATGGTGATGATGATGACGATGGTGAGGATGATGATGGTGATAATGATGATGTGGAGGATGATTATGATGATGAGGATGGTGATGATGATGATTATGATGATGAGGATGGTGATGATGATGACGATGGTGAGGATGATGATGATGATGATGGTGATGATGATGTGGAGGATGATGATGATGATTATGATGATGAGGATGGTGATGATGATGACGATGGTGAGGATGATGATGATGATGGTGATAATGATGATGTGGAGGATGATGATGATGATTATGTTGTGGAGGATGATGAGAATGGTGATGATGATGATGAGGATGATGAGAATGGTGATGATGATGATGAGGATGATGGTGAGGATGATGAGGATGATGATGTGGAGGAAGATGGTGAGAATGATGATGTGGAGGAAGATGGTGAGAATGATGATGTGGAGGAAGATGGTGAGAATGATGATGTGGAGGATGATGGTGAGGATAATGATGAGGATGATGATGATGGTGGTGATGATGATGATGATGATGATGGGTGTGTTTTACAGAGCAAGTGTCTGCGCGCATCGTGCAGGAGGTTACGGCCGAGGCGGTCGCGGTTCTGAAGGGAGAGCAGGAGCTCCATCCGGGCACAGCTGTCCGACTCTCCTCAGGTAGGACACACCTCTATGATTCATACTGGAAATAATACAGATACTGGGAACCATGCAGCTTTGATAATCTGGGTTCTGTTTCCATCTGAATGCGCTTGAAATAGAAAAGATCTGTTCTGTAGATTGTGCTGTTCCTGTGGATGATTAGGTGTGTGCTGCCATGCTGTGTGGTAGAGCTTCTTTATACTTCAGATAGGTTACATTTGTTTATATTCTTTTGTTATGTAAATAGCATGAGTAATACTGGTTATAATGGATCTGAATGCATTTGGGTATATTAATCACCAGAAATAAACAGACCCTTACTGTAAAAAGTACACAAGTATTTAAAATGCCTTCATGTGGATTATTTTGCACTTTTACACAAATGTTGAAATGTGAAAAAGGTTGACCTGAAACCTGAAAATAAACTCACAGTGACTGACCACTCATTTTAATTCAGATTAATAAGACAGTCCCTATTGGAACTTTTCTTTCTCAATTTTTTGAAATGGCCGCAGAATTCTTGCAGATTTTGCCCGAGACATGTCGTTTGACATCACATTCAGCCGAAAGCTTTCTTTAAATTATGTGCATTGAACATGAGTACAGCTGTCATGCATCACTTCAACTTCCAAAACCCTCTAAAACTCTGCAGCAAAGCATTTTCCCCTGCAACAATCACAAAACAGCTCCACGAAATCCTCTAGGGACTCCTAAGCTTTAAATTTTGGGTTTTTTCACTCTGCTGCATTTTGCCTAAAGAGCAAACTTAGTGATTTACAGTCAGCTTCCTGACACAAACACGCTTGTCCATTTAACACCAACTAGAGAAAGAACTCTGTATGTGAAGTTTATAAATGTAAATCTATAGAGGTTTTCAAATATCTTTCCTACTA
>NC_080715.1:6097072-6182072 GCF_019097595.1 Hemibagrus wyckioides | reverse complement strand
TGATTGGTGGTGTTGTGCTGTTTGTGTGATTGGTGGTGTTGTGCTGTTTGTGTGATTGGTGGTGTTGTGCTGTTTGTGTGATTGGTGGTGTTGTGCTGTTTATGTGATTGGTGGTGTTGTGCTGTTTATGTGATTGGTGGTGTTGTGCTGTTTGTGTGATTGGTGGTGTTGTGCTGTTTATGTGATTGGTGGTGTTGTGCTGTTTGTGTGATTGGTGGTGTTGTGTTGTTTGTGTGATTGGTGGTGTTGTGCTGTTTGTGTGATTGGTGGTGTTGTGCTGTTTGTGTGATTGGTGGTGTTGTGCTGTTTGTGTGATTGGTGGTGTTGTGCTGTTTATGTGATTGGTGGTGTTGTGCTGTTTGTGTGATTGGTGGTGTTGTGCTGTTTGTGTGATTGGTGGTGTTGTGCTGTTTGTGTGATTGGTGGTGTTGTGCTGTTTGTGTGATTGGTGGTGTTGTGCTGTTTGTGTGATTGGTGGTGTTGTGTTTATGTGATTGGTGGTGTTGTGCTGTTTATGTGATTGGTGGTGTTGTGCTGTTTATGTGATTGGTGGTGTTGTGCTGTTTGTGTGATTGGTGGTGTTGTGCTGTTTATGTGATTGGTGGTGTTGTGCTGTTTGTGTGATTGGTGGTGTTGTGTTGTTTGTGTGATTGGTGGTGTTGTGTTTATGTGATTGGTGGTGTTGTACTACTGCACATAGAAGGAAATGAATAGCAACTAATTTAGAAACTAATCCCTTACAAGAATTGCTCAGACAGCTTTAATACACTAACAATCCATCAGTGTGACACTTACGCAAGCAAATTATGGATATTGTGAGTGTGTCTGGGAGTTACTTTCATAAGTTTTTGTGCTGATCAGGGTGTGTGTGTGTGTGTGTGTCCTCTTGATCTACGGTATGAGCTGGTCTCTGTACTGTCGCTTCACCTCCTGCTGAATAGCAGATCGGTTTTGACAGCTGGTCTTTTCCATTAGCACTCTGCTGTGATACTCTGATATGCATGCTGACTAAGGGTTGAGGGAACAACCTGTCTGCTGGTTTAAACAACCTGTCCTGCCTCCTTCTGTGTGTGTGTCACAATGAGTACAAGCATAGAAATTAACATTTACATTTACAGCATTTGGTTGATGACGTTATCCTAGGTGACTTGCATCTGTCTCATTTATATAACTGAGCAGTTGAGGGATAAGGTCCTTGCTCAAGGGTCCGGGATTGGTAGCTTTACTGTCCTTTAATGTGATCTCACAACCTTAAGTCAGTCGCTACCAAATATTCTGGTTCACTACAGTTAAAAGAGCTCTCGGTTCCATCATCACATCATGCTGTTTCATGTTCTTGTGCTGGTGTATAACAGCAGCTTTGACAAAACACAGGTTTTTGCTAACATACTTGTTGGACATTGTCACAAAGCTGTTTTACAGGAATTCAGGATATAAATTGTAATTGTATCCCTGATGAGCAAGACAGAGGCAGCAGTGGTGTGGCAAATTTCCTTCCTATTAGGATGAAACCTTGTGATGAACCAGACAGGGAACTATACCACCCCCAGCAATCCCATGTATCTTTTCCAGTTATTTTTGTAGTAACCGCTATTTCACATAGGCCTGTATAGCAGACAAAAATGTATAATAGTTGTTTTTGCAAAATTTTCTGTAAGGTATGTCTTCATTAGACACGTAATGAGGGAGTCTCCAGAGTCAGTCCAGGAAAGTCTTCAGGACAGAGGTGTTAAATTTATTTACTTAAAGAGACAAAGATATTTACATTTCAAGCATTTGGCAGATTCTCTTATCCAGAGTGACATAAAAGAGTGCTTTAAAGTCTCTATCAGTGAATACATTCACACTGGTTCAATAGGTCACAGACTTAGGATACCATTAGCCTAAATACTGAGTTGGGATTTTTTTAGCTAGTTTAAGTGTTTCAGGAAGACATAGATTTGAAGACTGTCAGTGACTTGGCCGTCTTGACTAGGGGAAGTTCATTCCACCAGCTCGGTGCCAGAGCAGAGAAGAGTCTTGATGTATACCTACCTTGTACCCTGAGAGATGGTGGGACCAGCTGAGCAGTGCTAGTAGATCTGAGGGAGCGAGGTGCAGTGTGAGGAGTAATAAGAGCTTTGAGGTAAGATGGAGCTGGTCCATTCTTGGCTTTGTAGGCAAGCGTCACTGCTTTGAATCGGATGCAAGAGAAGAAGAGAACGCAGCAGTGGGGTGGTGTGGGAAAACTTACACAGGTTAAAAACGTTGCACAGCTGCATTTTGGATCATTTGCAAAGGATAAATGTAAATCAAGGCAGTGAATGGATTTTTTAATTAATGAACAAATGTATTTGCAGGCAAATCTCTGCAGATAAAAAAAAGAAATAAACACTTCAGTATGACCTGGTATTGGAAAGTATTCAATGTTGGAGTGGTAACAATAACTGTGCTTTGTGCTCCGCTGCCTCACACCACCCAGTCGTCCGTTATTCCTATAAAAGTAAAGGCTGTCGTGATGCATTCCTTGTGTTTGTGAGCTGTTTTTGGATAACGGCTGCTGAAAGTTCTCAGGAGATAAATAGAGCTCTCACTGTGCTGGATTTAGTCTGCAGAAACAGATCAGGCTGTGTGTGCTGAGGTATTGAAAAGATGAGATTAAGCAAAGAGAGTAAGCACCTGTGAAGAAGTCCTGCAGGTCGGATTGCGCATCTGCATCCGCATCCTAAGCTTTGCTGTGTGGGTTTGTTGCTGTTTTTCTTTCATTTTATTATATCCCTTCCTCATCCTCTGCTTTCATTTTCTGTGTGTCTGCAGTGGAAGACTCAACCAATTTGCCACCTTCCCCACCTCCATCTCCTGCAGCTGAGCACTTTGGCCCTCTGGAGCAAGGTAGGCCCATGTCCAACTGCTAATATGTGTGTGTGTATGTGTGGAAGTTTAAAAGTGTTTGTACAAAGGTGAATGTGAAAAACATCTGTGGTTTGGATGTGTCTTCATCCCTGTTCACCACCTGCCCCACATGAGGGTTGTTTTTTTGCCGGAAAAGTGGCCAACACCATTACTTGCTGGACAGACGGTGAGGCACACACTTCTGATTGAACTCCAGAGACCCATGCTAGAAGAAAAATGGACACAGGATTGTCTTTGCCATCTCCTCCTCTTCCTTACTTCTCCTCGGCGCGTGTTAAATGCTTGGCTATATCTTCATCTCCAGAATCTTACAGGAAATAAGACAGCCCAAACCAGACAACACCATTACCACTTAATTCTTTCACCATCACTTCGTTTCCTACATATACTCTTCCTGAGTCCCTTTCACCCTGCATGATACCATTCACTCTGGCCCCGTCTCCTTTCCCCTTAATGCCATCCTGTTGGCATTCAGGCTCATCGGTATCCTCAAGTCTAGGAAAACTTTACCTCATGCTCTTCTTGTCCTCTTCTTTTGCATGTTATGTAGTAGATGCTGTTAATGTCGTGGGCCTGCACTCATCAGTTTCTTTGTATGTGTGTTTGTTGTTTATCGTTGCATCTGCTGTTTCTGCTTTGTGTTTAAAATGGCGCCGTGTACAAACTAGTGGAGGCGTGTACAATTCTCAGCTTGTTTACAGTTTTCATTAGATGAGCTGATATTTCAGACAAGTTTGGCTTGTTACAGACATGCTAATGAAGAACTCAGGAACATGTAAGTGTTAATTTAAGTACTTAAGTACACAAGCTTTACTGGTTTTAATCCAAAATTATACTGATAAGTGTTTGTTACAACACCGTCTTCAAAGATATATATGGTAGCATATGCTGGTCAGGGGCATTGGATGGACTGTATTCCATGTCCCTATTTTAAGGCATTTCCAATAAGCATTGTCTACTCCATATTAGGTTGTCCAAACAATAAAAAAGAGACTGGGAACTAGGATTAACAATAGTACATTGGAATCTTAACAAGGCATTCTTTAGATGGCATCAAGTAAACCATGGAATAGTCAACTAGGAAATAGTGAACCTAATAAACAAGGATACTATCCCTTACATGATGGCGTAAGCTTAACTGAACAACAGAGTAGTACATACATACACACTAATCAGATGTAATTAACCATTGAACAAGAAATAGGTTCAGGGGGAATGGTTCTGGCAGATCCAAAGCAGGAAAAGATAGATAAATAGGTAGGATCTGTGAGGCAGAACAGATACTGAGAATGCAGCCATGAAAACACTGATTTAGGCAATCAGACATATAGGAGGAAGATCTATACATAAAGCTTCAGGGTCAGTGAAATAAACAGATTCAAGCTTGAAACAAAGTCACACACTTAGCTGAGCACAAAAACGAAGACTGAGCTGAGAGTAGAGACAGAGACTGAGCGAGATACAAGGAGACTAAGATGGAAGCAGAAAGTGAGTCAGGAAGGATGCTTGAGAATAGACAAAGACTAGAAAGAATAGACAAAGATTGCAACAGAGACAGTGACCAAAACTAGAGCAGGTTAGGACAAAGTCATGGATCCTGGGAGATAAGACACTAGACACTTGTTTTATCAACTTGGATATCCCCTCCCAGTGGCTTTTCAGAGATCACTTTCTCTTGAGGGCTAGGCAGTAGGCCACAGCTCTTTTTTTATTAGCAACATTTTTTGTTGCAGCAACAGGTACCCTAAGACATTGCTGGCACAGCCTTAGTCTGTGCCTGATGTGTGAACACCTGCCAGAAACAGGTTTGTTGTTGATGCATGTGTTCCATATCGTCCTCCTACTGCATTCCTGGCCTAATATCCAAAAGGACAAAAGGGCAGTAGCTTTTGTTTGGCTTCTGCATCACCATTTGGCATGCCCACCAGACCTGGGGCAAGTGCTGATCCCAGTCTCACTGGAGGAATCCAGTTCAAGCATTTGTCCTCATGACTGCAGTGCAGCTGGTCAGGATCCTTACAGAATTTGCCAAACACCTGCATCTCATGCTTTAAATGGCACTGGCACTTTGGTCTTGATTGGATATGCCTTGGCTATTTAACAAATCAGGCCATAGGTACAAAGATGGAACAGACCCATGATCAGTAGTTCTACCTGATCCATAGGAGCTTGCACTATGACATGGCTAGATTGGACTATGTGGCCACAATCCCTCTTATCTCTAATTGCAGTTTAGTTCATTAAAAAAGCTTGCCTGCTAGTCTGTCTCATGTTATTAATGCTGTCTTGCTTACAGCAATGTGTGCATGGTACATTATTCTAGCTGGTTTACTCCCTGGCTGCTTTCTGACATGGATTTTTAACTACCAATCATTCTAGCACATTGAGTGGTAGTTTTTGAGAGACACTTATTTTTCTCTAGGCAGTATTTTTACTTGAAGCAACAGGTGTCACCTTAGTGGTACATGACAGCCTATGTATGGTCTGTGATCATGTGTCTTGGAAGCAATATAACCTGATTTCTGATGTATTTTTTGGCTCAATTGGATTTCTCATTGGTATATGGTCTACCCATCAGACTGGGGCAAATAATGACTCCAGTCATTTTGATGGTGGCTAGTTGGTAGTGGTGGGCTGTCAAGTCTAGGTAACACATCATCAGGCCATATCTTAGTTAGGTGCATAGAGTAACTCCTGGTAGACCCTTGGCCAGGTTCCCAATAGATCTTATTGAACACCTGTGCCTCAGACATTCATGATGGTGGTGGCACTTTGCATTTAGATTGCATATGCCTAGGACCAGTTAATTAATTAGTCTATAATTAGTGGTAGGTAGATGACCCAGTATTTCATATCTCTAACTTCCTGCTCATATTCCTACTGCTGGATTTGAATATGTGGCCAAAGGAGTATTTTCTTTCTAAAGTCAAACCACATGCCAAATCAACTTTAAGCAACTTACTTACTTAGCTTATTGCCTCAAAACGTCTTAGTCTATATAATTTTAGTAGTGTTGAATCACTCACAGCAGTTTATACAGTGTTCTTTGTCCCAGCTTATTTACTCATCCATTGGTCTATGACTTTATGGATCATTAGCTAGCCATTTGCCTGGCTGATTTATCAAGATTTAAATTAGTCCCTGTCTCAGACAATGACACGGTGCCTCCACAGCAGCTATTTCTGTTTGTGGTCATTGCGTCTTGTATCTATGTGTGTTTTTCGGTGTTGTGCATATGTGTGCCACTTCTTCACAATCCCTTTACGTAGTACCTATTCTGCATGCCTATTTTCTCTTTCTATTTTTTACTGCTGCCTTTCTCTTGGTCCCTGCTCTTTCTCTTCCTCTTACCTTTAGCATCTCCATGTTTCTCCACTTTAGTCACCATTTATTTCCTCTTGCTTTGATAATTCTGGTCACCTTTTGTCACCTTTCTTCCTTGTTTTCTACCTCTTTGAACTCCTTCCATCTTCCTTTCTTTCAATTCTTTTCTCTTTCCATCATGCTCTATTACTTCCCATCTCTCCAATTGTCCACCCTTCTGTTCACCCTTTCCTGTCTCTTCTATATCCCCCTCTCTCTGTCTCTCTCTGTGTCCAGATTTCCCTGCATTTCCTTCTCCTTGTGTCTGTTTGTAGATGTAGGGGATGAGGAGGAGGCTGGGCCTCTCTGCCGCTTCCAAAATTCTCGGGAGAGGTGCAAGTTCCTCGCCCCCTCCATCTCAGTTTCAGTGCCCGAGGATGAACCCTACTATTCTGACGAGGAGTACTATGACCACCCCTTATTCAGCCCTGAGTGGACACTCTCGGGCTCGTGCCCTTCAGGGCAGGCCGCTGCCTTTAGCCAGATTGAAGGTGAACCGCGCATGGTTCCTCTCCACCATCCTCCCCCATTCTCTTCCTTTCCTTCTCTGCCTGTCCGATCATCAATTCTCTTTGGTCATGTTTTTTGGTCATCTTTCTCTCTCTCCCTTTCTCTCTCTCTCTCCTCATCTCTCTCTCTCTTGTCTGCCACCTCCCTTCCGTCTTTTGTCTCTGTTGTGTTGTGCACGCTCTGTCTGTGGGGCGTTCCCTATCCTCAACGTGCCCTTTCTTTTGTCTCTGTTCATTTTTTGGAACATCTTATTCGAAGTCGTTTGGCTCCCAGCCCAGGATTTCATTTATTTTGTTGTTTGTCTTTTCTCAAGTGTTGCCTAAATTACAACTGCCACACACTTACTGCCTGATGCATTAGTGACACCACTCATGCATCTTGTTTTAATAAAACTTGCTCCAAATGTGAGCCAAACGGCTTGCTACATCAGCAGTGTGCATTTTTTTTTGTTCTTTGCCTGTCTTGTGGGTCTGCTTTTGTGTCTGTCTGATTGTCTGTCTCTCCATCACCTGGCCCATGCACATCTGTCCATTCCCCTGCCCCATCCCCAAGTCAATTTCCTTCGCCCTGCTGATGTACACATGCTGTAGATCACAGGAAGACTTTCAGCTCTTCTACTTTTGGCACAAACATGCACACACACACTTTTTTCAATATATTACTGCAATGCATCAGTCAAAAAAGACAGGGCATGCTTTGTCAGTTCTTGTTAGTTTCTTGGCTGAATGACGGACCATACACAAGAGATGAAAGCCCATGTCTTTTTGCTCCTATACTTTTCCGTCTGTCTCTATCTCACTGTGACGTCCTGCTGAGGGTTGACCTAGTGTGCCCTGTGCCGCTAGACTCTCAGTATCCCTCATAAACTTACTGTAGGCTGCAGACATTCACTTCTAAGCAGGAAATATGATTCTTAGATGCTCATTCACTCTGACAGCTAAGACATTATTATATCCCTCCTTCTGGTTTGTCCTATTGCTAAAAAAAACACGCCAAATGTCACAGATATGAACTAGTGCTGAAGAATTATTGCGTTCTCTTTAATCACATACACTTTGAAGGTTTCATACTTATTCTTAGTGGTGCTGAATGACAAGGTTAACATTCACAGAAGTACGATTGATCAGAATTGCTGCAGTGCTACGTGGGAAAGAATTAATGTGTGACTCAAAATGACTTTACAACTAACAACTATTCAAGGATTTTCACATACAAGTCAATGTCAACTCTGACTCATTCCAGCACACCACATTCAAACTTTTGTAGATGTCCCTTGTTTCATTGGTTACATTGTCCTTAAAGCCCAACTAAGGGAGCTCAGAGTTTCTTAAGCTTCTTGAATTGACTACTTTCTGCAGAATCTTCCTGTCAGTTTGCATTTTCTTCATCGCTTTAGCATGAAATGTGTTTAAAAGTCTTAAACCTCACGGTAGCACTGGGTTCTAAGTAACTACATGCTGTGACTCTGATTTGAGGTTATTCATATCTTTGCTGATAGCATATAAAAATGCCCTAACTAAGCAAAAATGTTATCTGGTGGGTAAGACCAATCTATCTTTTTCAAAATCAAAAAACAGAAGGAAAACTCCTCCACATCCATACTGAAACAGTACACATGTAACATATTGATGTGTCATCATTCCCATCCCAGAGCTGAAAGTGTCCCACTTCCTCCAAATCCCTGTAACCCAAGTCTGTGTTGTCCGTAGTCTTGATGTTTCCACTTGTCCCCCTCTTTATTAAGAAGAAGAGACCATAGAGGCTCTCTCTGCAGCGGAGGAAGATGAGAACATTGCAGCAGCAGCAGCTTTAGAGGAGCAGGAGGAAGAGGAGGAGCAGTGGAGTGGGGAGGAGCCTGAGCAAGAACCCATATCCAAGCTCTTAGAGCAGGCAGAGGTGGTAGTCGGGGCCCAGACTTTGCCCTATCTGCAGGCCGAGGACCAAGCACTTACTGCTGGCCCTGGAGCTCCTAACGGGAGCACTGAGGAGGCAGGAAGGGGCGAGTGCCCTGGGAAAGGTGTGTCCTCCTTTCTCTGTGGCCTGCATGTTGTTTTTTTTTCCTTGCTTTCCAAAAAAGAAAAGCTAAAGCATTATGACAGCTGTGAGCTAAGGCAATGTGGAAGAATGGCTCGAAATTGTCCTCTTCTCTGCTGATGCTGCAAGGCAACACAGGCTTGATGGTGACTTGCTTCTGTGGCCAGAGCTGTGTTTGTTTATCATTTTCTTACTTTTTTTTTTTATCATGTTCTCTTTCTTCTCATTATCGAATTGCCGTTATCAGTATAGGTGCTACCTTCTTCTTTTGGTGAAGCTTTCTTGGAAGCATATTGCTTTGTCTTATGTTGGTATTATTGTTGCCAGGCTGACCTTTTCCCCATCAAACCATTGAGTGTGAACCATTTGCTTGGTGTCTTTTTTGCCAGCTACATTGCCAGTATATTTTGTTGCATGCTGTGATGAATCACTTGTTTTATTAAGTATTTGATTCTGTTGAAACCCCTTTGATTTTGACTTGATATTTTTTTAAAACATAGTCATGTCATTTTATTTTTGCTCATGTTTTACTGCCAAATGTGAAATGTGCACGCTTAATGTTTTTATTTTTAATTCATGTATCATTTGTTCACCTCATGTTTTATCTGTAAACCTCTGTAAATACTGTAAACTGTGTTCTACTGCTATGTTGTACAAGAACAATAACATTGATCAAAGCAAATTGCTAAAAATATTAGCCTTGCAATATGATACTTCTTTTTGTTTTGACCTTTTTGTATTGGATTTTGGATCATTGGATTAAAAGTTGTCTCTCTCGATTGTAATGAATTTTAAAACTGTAATTCCTTTGGGTACTAAGCCTTAATAGTCCAGAATGTTTTATTATAATGTTAGTTTCTCACAGGGGGTATTTATATAGTTTTTTTCCCCAAAGGTTAATAAATCCATTTTATCTGGATTATACAGATGAGGTGTTCTTGGACATTTCATCCTCATTGTGTGGATCTCATCCATCCAGCATTTTGCATGTTGGTCTGCTCACATCCATGTCCTCACCATGTTCATCAGTGAATTGGTATGTGCTCTTTTGTTTCATCTGACACTCTGTATGCTGTGACGATTGCTGGGCTTTGCTTGTCCTTGTGGTGGTTGGCCTGGCAAATCCTTGAGCCCAGATCTATAAGTTATGCAGCACAACCAGATCACTTAAGATTTGCTTTCAGCTGTGAAGATGGATGCCGAAAAGCCATGTGGAGAGAGGACTGCGTCGGTCAGCATGGACTTCACTCAGTCAGAGGTGCACCCAGAGGATCTCACCTCTTACCAGAGTGTTGTTCCTGATAAAGAAATTCCAGACACATCATTACCCAGCCTAAGTGACACAGATGCTTTTGCTGCTTCACCAAATGGTCAGAGCAATGCCAAAGAGCCCACAGTGAATCCTGATCAAAAGCCCGACTCACCAGTCAATATTGAGAAGCAAGCTTCTACAGATGCAGTTTCTTTAGACTCAAGTATGTCTCAAACACATGAGAAGCAATTACTAGAAGTGGAATCCACATCTACTGGAGACAAGCAGCTAGATGTTACAGTAAGTGCCAAAAGTCCAGAAGTGCCTGGAAAAGAGTCTGCTAGCTCAGATAAACAAGGAGAAGAAACTATGGACAAGTCAGGAATGTCTGCTTATTTTGAAACAACAACACTGAAATCAGAGGAGATGAGGGGACAAGGTGAAGGTTATTATGAGCTTAGTACTTCATCAGACGAGACTAAGCCTGCCTCTGCCATTTCCTCAGTTCCAGAAATTAGCTACAGTACACTGGCTCAATCTCAGTCTATAGAGGAAAAACCTGAAAGTCAAAAGGGTACTGAAGAGCAACAAAAGGTTCTCCCATCCTCTGAACAAAGGGATGATTGCAGGCTCTCTCCTGGAAAGTTGGCCTTGGAGCAAAGAAGTTATTCCCTGAATATCACCATTGGAGCTTTGGATCAGAGCGGAGGACAAGGGCGTCCCAAAAACTTCTCCCCATTAGCAACGGACATCATGTCTTATACCAGTGGAAGCCTTGATGAATCCACTGACTACCTTCCTGTCACGACTCCGTCAGTGGAGAAACTCCCCTCTTTTCCACCACTCATCCTGGAGACATCAGCCTCTGTGACCACTCCATCGGCTTCTCCACCTCATGACACGATAGCTGATATCAAGACCCCAAGTCCACAGCCTGAATCCCCAGGTTCTCCCTTATCTAATAAGTTTAGCTATAAAAATGGTGCTGTGATGGCTCAAGATCTACCTGAAATGCTGGATTTGGCAGGTACTCGTACAAGACTACTGTCTGATAACACTGATCCTGAGATTATAAGAAGGAAATCAGTCCCTGCTGACATGCCTGCCCTTGTGAGTGACTCCTTAGCCCATTTGTTTCAGGGTCAGCGAGTTGCCAAAAGTGAGACTCAATTGGAAGAACATGGATACTGTGTTTTTAGTGAGTACTCTGGTCCCATGCCATCTCCAGCAGATGTTCACAGTCCATTGGATTCTCCACCAACACAAATCTTCAACAGAATGATTTCAGAGGAGAAAGAGACAATTCCAGTCACAAGTGGACAGGAAAGCCCATTATCTAAGGTTCTAAAAGAAGACATTCCGCCAGACACAGAGGAGGAAAAAGATACAAGAGAAAAAATGTGTAAGGATAATGGTGCAGAGCAGCCAAGCCAACAAGCTGAAACCTTTCCCACTCCAACTGTTACTGTTACGTTGGAAGGAGTGAAGACTGATCTTGATGAAGAGGCCAAACTTGCAGCTGAAAAGGAGGCTGAAATAGCTGATTATGAGAGGCAAATCCGCAAGCTGGAAATGGAAGACCGACCTTTAAGTGTTGAGGAGGAGAGGGAGCTCCAGGAGCTACGTGAGAAGGTGAAGAATAAGCCAGATTTAGTTCACCAGGAAGCCTATGAGGAGGTAGATGCTGAGGATGTGTACCAGCTTACTGGAGTTGCTAAGGACAGGATTGCTAGACCGATTAGACCGTCACCAACATCATCAGTGGAGAGTGGTACAGAGGAAGAAAAAGTACATCTTGACACAGAGAAACCTAAACCAGCACAAGATGCCCAGAAAGAAGAGCCTGCAAAATTGTCTCCTGTTCCATCTGTTGAGAAACCCAGTAAAGATCATAACCTCCTAGAATCTGGCAAGGAGAAGGAGACTGGTGAACAAAAATCACAGCTGGAAATCGCAAAGGCAGAACAGGTTCCTGTTCCCACTACAGTGACACAAAGTGCAGAAGAAGAAATAGAACTTGCTGAGGAACCTAAGGAGTACATGCAAGCAGAAAAAGCAGACAAGCCTTTAGATTTGCCAAATGTGCCTGAGATACCAGAGAAGGTTGAACCACAGAAGACTGAAGTAGTTAAGTCTGAAGTAGAACAGATTGTAACAGAGCATGTTGAGAAAGACGAAGGGCCCAAAGTTGTTGAGAAACATGAAGAGCCCAAAGTTCTTGAGAAAGATGAAGAGCCTAAAGTTGTTGAGAAAGATGAAGAGCCCAGAATTGTTGAGAAAGGTGAAGTGGCGAAAGGTGCTGAGAAAGACAAAGAGCATAAAGTTGTTGAGATACACGAGGAGCCCAAAAGTGTTGAGAAAGATGAAAAATGCAAAATTGCTGAGAAACATGAGGAGCCCAAAGGGGTTGAAAAAGATGAAGAGCCTAGAGTTTTCGAAAAAGATGAAGGGCCCACAGTCATTGAGAAACATGAAGAGCCCAAAGCTGTTGTGAAAGACGAAGAGCCCAAAGTTTTTGAGAAGGATGAAGAGCCTGAAGTTGTTGCAGAAGATAAAGAACCCACATTTGTTGAGAAAGGTGAAGAGCCCAAAGTTGTTGAGAATGACGAAGAGACCAGAGTTGTGGAAAAAGATGAAGAACCTAACATTGTTACAAAAGACAAAGAGCCTGAAGTTGTTGACAAACATGAAGAAACTGGACTTGATGAGAAAGATGTAGAGACAGGAGTTGTGAAAGATGAAGAGGAAGAGCATGACGAGTTGGAAGGGGCAGGGGCAGCAGTACAAGAAACCGTAGAGCCCCGAGCTGCCATTGAGTCTGTTGTAACAGTGGAAGACGACTTTATCACTGTGGTGCAGACCATTGATGAACGAGAAGTACCTGGGCATAGTGTACGTTTCTCCACTCCTCCTGAGGAAGAACCACCGCAAATGCTTCAGGATGAAGAGGAGGAAGAAGACTCTATTGAAATGGCTCAAGAAGCAGAAATAGAGGCTGCTAGCCTGGAGGAAGTCCAGGATGCTCCTGAAGCTGTACCCACTCCTGTGTGTCCTCCTAAGGAGGTACCAGAGAGCGAGGCTCCTACCGAGAGCTACGATGACTACAAGGATGAGACCACTATTGATGACTCCATCTTAGACAGCTCCTGGGTAGACACTCAAGCTGATGGTATGATTTTTCTTTTCTGTTTATTCTACTAATTACTATATAGCAATTAATTTTTTTATTCAATTCATTTTTTGTTAGAATTGTAATGTAAATATAAATATTCTAATAGGAAAAATGTCCTTGTGTTAATTTTAAGTGCTGTTATCATATTATTAGCATCATTTGTCATGCAAGTTTCACATTCTATACATGCTACAGATGATGATAAGAGCATGGCCACAGAGAAAACTGAGCCTCTTCCTAGAAGCCCTGCCAAAAAGCCCTCTACTGAGAAACTGGTCAAACAGAAGGCTAAATCGGGCAGAGCCAAAGGCCGAGTTTCCACTCCGGAACGTAAACCCATCTGGAAGGATCCGGGACCGGTCCATAAAGAGGAGCTGAAGAAGAAAAAAGGTTGCAGATGCAAAAGTGACTGTACACATTGCCAAAAATGTCTGATTATTTTTGTTAATATATAAGAATCTTGCTACTGTTTATAACTTCCTGTACCATGCTAATTTTAATCTACTCATTTTGCTGTGATGTATTGCAGTTATTAGCAAAGCTTTTTGTAAAATTCTGCTCCTTAGATGCTATTTGGCTTGTACAGGAACCAGATGGATATTTTGTACTGACCCCATGAACCGAATCCTACAGTGTCCCTGACTCTGTGTTTCCCTCTTGTAGCTGTGATTAAGAAGGTTGAGGTCACAAAAAAATCAGAAAATCAGAGCCGCTCTCCCTCCAGGAAGAGTGTTTTAAAGGCCGCCGTAAGGCACCCTAGAGCTACCCAACATCACATCTGTGCTAAGCGGAAACCCACAGGTGATCACACAATCACAGGGAGACTGCTTGCAATGTGGCTGGCAAATACACTGGCATGTCCCATTAAAGACGGTGTTTGTCTTTTTGGTTTATAGTTTAATTTCTGGAAATTTGTTTTTTTTTGTGTGTGTGTGTGTTTATTGGTGAAGTTTATTGTATTTTTTAAGTTTGTTTTGAAATGTACTCTTTCTGCTTTCTCTCTTATTTCTGCTTCTTTTTTGGTTGCCTTTCTCTGTCTTTGTGCTAATCTCTGCTTCATTGTGGTTATGTTGGGAACTAACTCTAACACCCATTTTCTGAATGAGTGTGTCTGTGTGTCCACTGTGTGGATTTTACTTGTGTTATGATTCTCTAAAGGAACACTGCAACATATTACATCCAGTTTATGTAACAAATCTGGCGGATGAGTCTCTAGGATACAGGACATCTACTGTGGTTGCTATGCAACTGATTGAGTAGGAGACAACTTAGCCTCCTGAGAGAGAGAGAGAGAGAGAGAGAGAGAGAGAGGCAGAAAATGAAAGAGATGAAAGAGAGAAAGAGAGCTTCGCTCCCTGTCATCATCCATCTCTTTCTGCTGTTTGAGAATTGCAGAAAAAAATTTCAGTATTAGATGCTAGCAAACTCTTTCGGAATTTTAACTTAAATGGTGTTGTTCCCTGCCAACAAATATCACAGTAGCTGATTTCCAAAATTCCCAGTTCAGGATGCATTTGCAATTTGCGATTTCATTAAGCTCATTAATCCTACTTTTCTTTAATTAACGTCACGAGAGACAGAAACATGCTGGTGAAGAAAACTACACTTTTATAGCTTCTATAACATGAGCAATAACAAGAACTAATTTGTTTTATGGACATTCTACTGCATTGAATTTAACCCTAAATGGATAAAACGTACATTGTACAGGGCTTAGCTACAATTCGATGCTTCTTTTATATAAAGTTGTGTGTTATTCTCTCACAAATTACTTCAGAGCAGTTCCTTAAGATTGTGGTTCTGTGTAGAAGCCTACGATATGCTAATGTTGGAAACTGTCATGCTTCATGTGTGTGGTGTAAAAATACTGTGTGTGTGTGTGTGCATATGCTTATATGTAGAAGTGGTAGTTTAAGAGAGAGAGAGTTTTTCTCTATGTCTTTAATTTCCTGGTCTAAGTTAGTTGTATCTACATGCTCTGGAGACTCCTAAGAATGAAAATGAACGACGTCAATATCTTTTTCTCTCTCTAGTATCAGCAGATGGACGGCTGCCTTTCAGCTCAGTGCGACATTCCAGAGACAGGGCATCTGTGAGTAGCATTAGATTCTTACCTTTTTCAGCGATTTTATGTCAGTTCACAGTTAATCACATTTTTAGAAAGTATTTTTCTAGCCATTTTGTTTTGTAAAGCTGCGTTCACACATACAGGGATTCTGTCGATGCAAGCTTTCAGTCGCTGTATTGTGAAGTCGCCAGTAGGCGTTTCTACCCTCGGTTGCCATAGTAATAATGTTTAAAATAAAACTTTCTAGAGGGACATTTGCTTATATATATATATATAAAATTCTCCAGTGTGTATATGAAATGAAGCCGTGTGTTCTCTTCACCATGGGTCACTCCACAACTGCATAAAGTTCAACTTTTCTCAGTTTTGTCACATCCTTGGACCTGTCCACATCTAGTTGCCTATGGATACTTTCACTTTCATGGAGTCGGCAGCTCTCATTGAAAATAAGCAATATCCGGTCTCCAGTCCAATCTCCGGTCACTGTGAATTGCTGTATGTGTGAACGTAGCATAAGAATTAAAAATTTGGGTAATGCTTTACATTAAGGTTCTATTAACGATCATCGTTAACCAGCATAAGACATAATGTCTTAAGTGGCATTTGAATGAAGTTGATCCTGTTTTTTAATCCATGACTCAAAATCAATCTACATAAATGACCCAAAAATTAAGTTTTAAGTCTTCTGATTTAAATCTTAGAAGCTTAGATGCCATCTATAACACTTGTATGTTTTTTGAACCCTTGCCTTGGCGATACATTCTCAGCTAATAAAATTCACACAGCAGAAAAGCCTGTGCACTGATGAGGGAACGATGCTTCTGCTTCTGATTACTTTTGCTGCACTCTATCTTCATCTTGTTGAACTCTGACCTGGGCATTTGCAAGGGTCGTTTAGTTTTTTTTTTTTACACCAATGCAGAAGATGAAGGCAGAGTGGTGTACAATGGTGTAAATTAACTAGCGCCCACAGTGGTGCCATCTTATCCACCAGAATTCTAGAATTTTCTTTGTTAGCAACTTTAGCATTAGAACTTCAGTTTCAGGTCAGAATTTCACCTGTTAACAACCATGAACCTGTTCATTAAGCCGTAGTTCATGTGATGATGTGAACACTGGTTAATGTAGATATTCTTTATGCATCTGATTTGTTTTAGAATAGAGTGGACAGTAGTATAAACATCAGTTAATACAAGTACAGTGGAACCTCAGCATAAAATGATCTCCCTTATGAATTTCCGCCTTAAGAATTGAAATTTTGCAAGAAATTTGCATTGGCATACGAAGCATTTTTGGAATACCCACGATCCAAACTGAACAGCGGCTAAGGTGCGCATACGTCTGGGAACTGTTTAAATCTTGTTAGCGTAAGTAAAAAACCAAGCGAAGCCAACCTGAAGCGAGTTCATGAATTTTACAAAAAATTTTTCAGTCAGCGAAATCTGTTTGGAAAGAGTCAACCCACGATACCAACATTGTCTTCAGCATGCGTTCAAAAGCTAGGTGATTTTTCGGGTGTTTTTTTGTTGACAGATTGGTGGCGTGGGCGGTCTGTTCTATTTTTAGCCCAAGCTTGGTGGCACGACTTCCTGTGAGGACCCTTGACATGGAATGCTTGGCTTGGGTCAGTTCTTTGTAAGCAGCCATACAGTTTACATACGCTTCATGTTGGGAATATTGATCATATTTTTGGGAACTGGAACGGATTATCTGCATTTATATTTATATATATATTTATATATTTTCGCCTTAAGAACTCGCCTCCAGAAAGAATTTAAATCACATACCGAGGTTCCACTGTATATGTTATTGATAAGATATTATTGATGACGATGATGGTGTGTCCATTTTGACTTATTTCTTAAATAATAGAATTAAGGGATCATGTAACGTTAATTCTAGTGTATCTTCCTGACCCGTGTTTGAACCTGTGCAGATCTTCAGCTCTTGCTTTTTGTCGCATTTTTGTATATGATATAAATTTGAGCAAAACATTTGGTAACAATTTGAGGAATTTGTGTGATGGGCTTCAGCATTAGTCTATAAGATGGAACAATATCCAGTCTTTGTGTGAAAGGATGTCATGAGGCATACTGGGGTCACATGACGTACTGTAGCATAGTTAATTATCCTTTATTTTAAAGTTTGTTTCAGTATAAGGAATATTCTCAAGCCCATTGTACAATTGTATAGTTGTTAGTTTTTCTTTGATGTGTCAGATATATTTAATAAAATAAGATGGTAAATTAAGTGGCTAGATACCATTATCTTTTGACACGCTAGCTAACAGCTTGCTAGTTTATAGTTTATAGGATACTGGCTAAAATATGCTACCTAGCTTGGAGTATTTGTGTGAGATCTGTTAACCAACCCATAATTATAATTGTCAGAAATGACTATTTGTTCAGCAATAAAGTTCATGAATGCATGATTATCTCTTAGCATATATTTGACTTATTAGAATTAATGCTAGTTTGAACTGCTACGCAAAAATCGCTACGAGCAATGTCGCTAATGAATCTTTATTTACTTATTACTAGATCTTCTAGTTAAAGTAACTTTATAGATGTTGGTTTTAAATGTTCCACAGTTTTTTTGTTTAGTTTTGTTTTATTTTATTTCATTAAATATGCAGGGCAAAGATCTGCAATATCTGCATCTGCAAATGACGGTTGTTTTTGTGTAAAAATGGTCTAAAAATGGACAAATTGCTAACTAAATAAACAGAAAAAAGAGACTAGCAAAAGTCTAGCGAACAAAACAAATAGCTTGGTTGAAGAATTGCTATTATTTCTAGGAGAAGCATCTATTTTTTTTAATTATTGTTATTAAAAATCATTCCTTGCTCGCTAATCTCCTGCTTTAAATCTCAACCCAAAACAATCTCTCTTTGTTTCAATTCAACCTTTCAACATTTCCCATGCATCTCACTAATGCTTTTCACTCACTCACTCCCTCGCATGCACTCAAACCCGTTCCTGCTAACCTCTTGCTTTTTCATTTCCACCATCTTGTGCTTCAGCGTGCACTCTTTTGTCTGGGTGGCCTTCCATTAGCATTAGCGCTAGACGTGACATTTATTCCGCTCCGGCCCTCCTAACCTTAAAGCGCCTCAGCCTTCCGATTTTTCCCATAATTGCTGCTATTTGCCTCAAATGCAGATTGACTCAGGCTTTTCCCTAAATACCGGGGTTTGTATTCGTGTGTTATTTGTAAGCCGTGTCCTTTTCGTTGGTGGAAGAACAGCAATCTACATAAATGACCAAAGTTTTAAGTCTTCTGATGTAAATATTAGTAGCGTAGATGCTTACACCAGTGGGTTTTTCTGTAACGATACATTCTTAGCTAATCAAATTCAAAATGATGCTTCTGCTTCTGATTACTTTTTTCTGATTATCTTTATCTGGTTGAAGTCTGACCTGTGGATTCGCGAAGGTCAGTTTCGCAGGGGTCAGTTTTATGAGTCAATACAGAACATGAATTCAGAACGGTGTACATTTTGCTGCTGAAAAAAAGATTAACTAGTGCCCACAAGGGTGCCATATTGTCCACCGGTATTCTAGAATTTTCTGTGTTAGCAGCTTTAGCACCTCTATTGGAACTCTGTTGGTTTGATTTGTTTTAGAATAAAATTCAAAAAACAGAAGAACAGGTCATTACATAACTTTTGCGTGAAATGTAATTGTTATGTCTTGTTCATTACCATCCCGTTGATATCATTGTACTCTTTTGGTTTTGGTTTAATCCTCTCTCATGTGATTTTCTCCTCCATTGGTTTTTATTTCTCATGAACCGACATCTTCGTCCCACCGTTCATCCCAGACCCCCAGTCCGACATCACTAACTAAGATCCCCACCTGTAAAACACGGGCGTCGGCTCTTCCTCAGCCCCGCCCCAACTCCACCTGCTCCTACAAAAAAACAAGCTCATTGGTGGAGGCCGAAGGGCCCCGCCTCTTCTCAGCAGGCCCTCAAGATTTCCTCTCAGTTAACAGGAATTTAGAAAAGGTAAGAAAGGGCCTAAAGCTGCTTTGTTTGCTTTCACCTAAAGGTGGTGTTCATAGGGCTTCACAAAGCCTACACACGCCCTTTATGACGAGTGACATAAATCAATATAAATATTTATAACAGCTTGTTCCAACCTTCGGTGAGGTTGACATAACCCTTGAGTCAAATGACAAAGTAAACATGCATGACTGTAATTACAGTCTCATATCAGTGTTATAACTATTCATAACAATCTCTTGTTTGGTTACATGAAACTCAATTTTATCTGTTATAGCACTGACATATCAGTGCCATAAGATTTCAACAGTCTTTTAGTTAGTAAAGTGAAGCTGACTTAGTGTTACATATTGTGGTTATAACAGTATCAATCTGTGCTATAATTATTCACAATAAATTTTATTAGCTTACTTAGTGCTACATATTATTATTACAGTGTCACATCAGTGCCATAGGATTTCATAACAATCTTAATAAACAAAGATTGCTGATACTTATTACTTATATCATCTCATGTTCATATCAGTGTTATGAGTATTCACAACAATTTTTTGATTAGTAAAATAAAATTCATTTTGCATAACATCTATCATTAGTGTCATATCATTGTCACAAGCATTCATAATAATCTTTTATGTAGAAAAATGAAACTTGTTAAGTTCACATAAATCTCTCATTACAGTGTCATAACAGTGCCATAAGATTTCATAACAATGTTTTAATTAAAAAAAAAATTGAAATACATTGAGGTTTATATAGCTTTGTCATGACTGTGTTAAACTGTCATAATGGTGTCACGAGGGTGCCATAAGTATTCAGTCGCTCCAGGAGATCATGATTTTGTGATTGCAGCAATTAATGCAAAATCAAGCAATCTTGAGAAATTTGAGAGGTGTTATGTCATGTTATGTCATGTTATATCACGTGTAACTTGACATAAGCAGTCTTAATGACAGATGACAGATCCTATTGGAATAATCTTTGATGAATGTTTACAGCTTTATCAGTCAGCCACTTGCCATGAAGGCTGTATGTAGCTTTATAAACCCCATCTGAACAGGAGAGTATAACTTTAGGGCATTGCTTGTGTCTGTATTTAAGGAACGTTTTAATTGAGTGTAATGACAGCTGACACTTTATAAACAGTGCTCTGATGTGGTGTACGGGTTACGCAGTGCAGCTGTGTATCCAGCTGTTGTGGGTGTGTTTGGAGTGGTAGCTGTGTGACTCCGCTGGAACACGGTGTGTTTATATGCTGTGAGTTCTTTTTGAGATGAATGTGTTGCTCCTCAGGACGGAGGATCTCGGAGCCCCGAGAAGAGATCGTCTCTGCCTCGGCCGGCCTCCATCCTGACTCGGCGCACTCACACCAGTGAACACGAGGAGAGCTCCACCTCCATCACTAGCTCTGGATCGACGGCACCACGCAGGCCCACATGTAAGCTATACACACACTTTATTATTTAGTCATGGGACATGACACTTATTTTATATGATCGTGTCATAATGACCATTAATGGGCCCGCACACACATTTACAATATTCGGGAGATGTTCTTATTCAGAGCGACATACATTTATCTCATTTATTCAACTGAGCAATTGAGGGTTAAGGGCCTTGCTCAAGGGCCCAGGGGTGGCAGCTTAGTGGACCTGAAGCACAAATGTACAACCTTCTGATCAGGAGCCAATGATGTGTCCACATCATTAATAGACAGACAGAACACAAAGCTTAATTACTCTTTTGGCGGCCACCATACTGTCTTCTATCTTGTTTTCATCTTCTCTTCTCTTCTCTTCTCTTCTCTTCTCTTCTCTTCTCTTCTCTTCTCTTCTCTTCTCTTCTCTTCTCTTCTCCTAAATTCTCTTCTCCTAAATTCTCTTCTGTTCTCTTCTCTTCTTTACTCATCTCATCTTATCTTATCTTATCTTATCTTATCTTCATCACTCATCTCTTCTCTTCTCTTCATCACTCATTTTCTCTTCTCTTCTCTTCTCTTCTCTTCTCTTCTCTTCTCTTCTCTTCTCTTCTCTTCATCACTCATTTTCTCTTCTCTTCTCTTCTCTTCTCTTCTCTTCTCTTTTCTTCTCTTCCTTTTATCACTCATCTTCTCTTCTCTTCTCTTCTCTTCTCTTCTCTTCTCTTCTCTTCTCTTCTCTTCTCTTCTCTTCTCTTCATCACTCATCTCTTCTCTTCTCTTTATCACTTACTTTCTCTTCTCTTCATCACTCATTTTCTCTTCTCTTCTCTTCTCTTCTCTTCTCTTCTCTTCTCTTCTCTTCATCACTCTTCTCTTCTCTTCTCTTTGTCACTCATCTCTTCTCTTCTTCTAAATTATGTTCTGTTCTCTTCTTTTTTCTTCTCTTTTTTCTTCTCTTCTCTTCTCTTCTCTTCTCTTCCCTTTATCACTCATTTTCTCTTCTCTTCTTCTAAATTCGCTTGTGTTCTCTTCTCTTCTCTTCTCTTCTCTTCTCTTCTCTTCTCTTCTCTTCTCTTCTCTCGTCTGTTTTCCACTGCAGCTTTCCACACTGAAGTCAGAGCTGAACACAGGACAGGTCGCTCTGCCAGTATGACAGGTAGATCCTCCTCCGTTTTTAATCATCAGATCTTCCATGTTGTTCCATCCTGCACCACTAGGAGTCACAGTTATGGTGTTAGAAACATATTCCTCCATATTGGTATAAATAGTGGCTGTAAACATACAGGATCTGTGATTTTGCTCTTTGGATCTGGACATCATACTGAAATCGGTCGTCCTGCCGTGTGTATTTGATGTGCTGTGTAGGCACCGAGTCTGTGCGTTCCCGCTCTGCTCGCTCCGGGACCTCCACTCCCCGTACTCCTGGCTCCACCGCCATCACTCCTGGCACTCCTCCCAGCACATCCTGTCGTACCCCAGGCACCCCGCGCACCCCGGGCACCCCCAAATCCCTCAGCCTGCTCTCACAGGACAAGAAAGTGGCCGTCATTCGCACGCCTCCGAAATCTCCTGTCACTGCATCCAAGCAGCTGCGTGTCGTCAACCAGCCCATGCCTGACCTCAAGAACGTCAGGTCCAAGATCGGATCCACGGATAACTTGAAGTACCAGCCTAAAGGAGGGCAGGTGAGTATTTTCATTATGTTCTTGATGAAATTATGCTCTGCTTGTTAAAGAATCTCACGAATAGAGCAGGACTTGTTCTAGGGTGTGTTCAGGTGATGCTTTTACAATATGTAAATGATTTTAATTATTTTCAGAAAATAAGGTTTTCACATAAGCTCCACTAAAATCAGGTGCCTTTCTGTGTCTTATAACTGAGGCCAGGTTTCACTTCCTGTCTTCTTTCTTTCCCAACTTTAGTATCCTTGACCGTCACTGACACCCATGTGACAGTCAGTGATTGTAACCATAGTAACAGCTCATCTCGTTCCCTATAATCTAAGACTAATAAAACAATGATCAGTGATCTTTGACACAGTCAAGCTTTCAATTATTTAAGGTTCAGGGAAGGAGTCTCCAGTGTCAGAATTTCTGTTTATCTTTATGGGAAAGTCTGCAGCTGTTGTTTGTCTTAATCTGACCACTCAGCATGTCGTAATCCCTGTCTGATTATATTCCTTAACCGTTGATTATAGTACAGTGAAACAGGAAATGTAGAAAGAGTGACCATGGATAAAACTGGATCCAGTCAGTTTAACATATTTAATGTTTAACATACCCTGGATGGTGTTGTGTGGTTAAGGCTCTGGGTTGTTGATCGGAAAATCAGGGTTCAAGCCCCAGCATCACCAACCTGCCACTGTTGGGTCCTTGAGCAAGGCCCTTAACCCGGCCATCATGACTGACCCTGTGCTCTGACCCCAACCTCCAAGGATGGGATATGCGAAGAAAGAATTTGACTGTGCAGTAATGTATATGTGACAAATAAAGGCTACTTAACTAATTCTGGTTATACGGTATGAAAGCCCATTTAAGACAGAGATGTTCTCAGTCCAATAAACACACATGGCATTTCTCTCATGCACCTCGCAGTGTGTCATCTTCACAGGAAGCTCAGCACGACGTTCTAACACAAACAGCACTCTGTCAGTGGAGATCAGCTCTTACAAGCCCAGCTTTAACGCTCTCACTCTGCCCCAGTGACACTTCTCTGTGTGTGACGTGACATGTTTATGTCTGAAACAAGCAAGAGAACAGCGGTGCAAAGAATCCAGACACAGGAAGTAGACACGGGTCACAGTAGAAGCAAGCTAATAACATTGAATGAGGAATAAGGTTTTTATTGCTGTATTATGCTGCGTTCAGATTTACATAGGTTTTATCGATGCATTATGAATTACCCAGCAGGTATTCCTAGTACATTTCATTACATTTCTGGAATTTGGCAGATTCTCTTATCCAGAGCGACGTACAAAAGTGCTTTGAAGACTCTATCATTGAATACATTAACACTGGTTGACTAGGTCACCATCAGCCTAAAAACTCTATTGGGAAGAATTATAGCACACCCAGTGTTCGAAGACGGTCAGTGACTCAGCTGTTTGGACATCAAGAGGAAATTCATTCCACCACCTCGGTGTCAGAATAGAGAAGAGTCTAGATGTATGCCTACCTCTTACCCTGAGAGATGGTGGGAACAGTTGAGCAGTGCTAGTAATTCTGAGGGAGCGAGGTGCAGTGTGAGGAGTGATAAGAGATTTGAGGTAAGAGGGAGCTGCAGTAGTCCAGTCTCGAAATGACCAGAGACTGAGCAAGCACCTGAGCAGCTAGTGTGTATTACTACGGGTTGCCATAGTGATAATGTTTATCAGTGTGTGTGGCATAACTAGCATTGCATCGCACTGGACGACAAATCAGTTTTCTTCAGAAAGCAACATCCTAGAAGGCGATTTGTTTTGTGTATAAAATTCAGCAGTGTTTTCCTGCATCATGTCATATGAGATGAGAATTCTCCCATTGGTAAAGTCACCACTGCACTCCATATTTTCATAAAGTGTAACTTTTCACAGCTTTGTCGCATCACTGATCTGGACACACCCGCGTCTATTCACCAGTGGTAGCTGTCAATCATGACACCGGAAGTCACTGCAAGCTTTTATTGAAATCGAATGATCTCCAGTCACATTATCTCTGTGAGTTGCTGTATGTGTGAACAGAGCATTAGACCTGGTCATGGTTCAAATATTCAGTAAGTTTTTTGTGTATACATATATATATATATATATATATGAATAGCTTCACTAATACTAAAGAAAGAGAAAAACTCAACATAGTGCACATGGGGTAAAGGTAGAGGTCAGCCTGGTGAACTGGATGCCCAGGGTTGGCTGGAGGTTAAGGTTATGTAACTCCTGCAGCAGTCTCAAGCTGTCTGGCTCCAGACACACATTCATGTGGAAACGTCTCTCTGGAGCGGAACTCACACACAGGGGCTAATCGGGTGTGACACCATGCTGTAACACACTCTGGGGTGAATGTCTGGGCATTCTGTGACTGAGACAAGGGTGTGTGTGTGTGGGTGTGTGTGCTGAGCTGCTTAATGTGATTACCATCAGCATGTTAATGATGGAGCTCACTCAGTACAGGGGCAGTGGGATGAGGAAAGCGTACACAGGCTTCCCTCTTGGTTGGTTTGTATTATTGAAACTTTTTGCACTTGTGTGTTTATTTGTTTGCAGTCTGATTTAGCCTAGCATGCTTAACACTGACACTTGGTCTGCTAAATTTGAGGGTGAATTAGTCCAGTCTCTGAGCAAGTGAAGTTTGAGGACCTGAACAATGCCAGACTTTAGTTCTCTCTTCCTCGTGAGATGAAATTAATTAGTTAATTCATTTATTCATTAACATGTAACTTCATCTATTCATCCATCCACCTGTACATCCATACATGTCTTATGCATCAATACATCCATTAATTTTCTTAATGAGACATCGCTTTCTCTCCAGAATAAACACAACAATGAAGTTTACTTTTCTCTATTTTTTCTGTAGACCTTCTCATCCATCCATCCAGCCATCCATCCATTCATCCATCAGTACATTTATCCATTCATCCATCAGTATATCTATCCATTTGTAAATCCATTCATCCAACCTCATGAATTCAGCCATGTAACTATTTATTTATCCATCCATCTATAAATTCATTCACCTGTCCATCTGTCCATCAATCAGCATATGCATCCATCTATAAATTCCCTCATCCATCCATTGATCCTTCCATCCATCCATCTGAAAAATTCCCTCATCCATCCATCCATGTATCCATCCATCCATGTATCCATCCATCCATTCATCCATCCATCCTTCCATCCATCCATCCGTTTATCCATCTATCCATTTATCCATCTATCTATAAATTCAGTCATCCATCCATCCATCCATCCATCCGTCCATCCGTTTTTCCATCCATCTATAAATTCCATCCACTTTATCCATCCATATTCAAAAATCCACCCATCTACCTATCCATCCATCCTTCCATCCATCCATCCATCCATCCATCCATCCATCCATTCTCTCTGTTCCAATGTCCAGTTGTCTAGAAACAAGGTTGAAACTGAATATACAAATACAGGAATCAGCAGCATATTAGCATAATAATATTATATTACAAGTGTGTGTAGCCTCACTGTCTTTCTACTCTTACTAACACTGAGATTAAATATTACACTCATCTGTTGACCAGGAATTAAAAATAAATTCAGCCTCATGATGCCTCACTGGAGACTGGCTAAAAGGTTTTAGATCACAATATCAGTCTAACTCTTAATGAATAAATTATTTCGTCTGAGGGAAACTTTTTTATCTCTCCCCATGGCCTTTTATCTACTTATCTTTTTATAACATTCATCATCACTGTCATGTGAAGTGGGAGATGCACCAGAGACACGAATCTGTCACTCCATAACAGCTTCACTCATCAGCTTCCGTTACTGTGTCCATCTGAGAGTGTTCCTATGTATTACTGATACATATATACAGTGTGTGTGTGTGTGTGTGTGTGAGAGTGTGTGTGTGAGAGTGTGTGTGTCCATCTCCATTAAAAGTCACACGTGTGTGTATCCTTCTAGATTCAAATTTCAAACAAGAAGTTGGACTTCAGTCATATTCAATCAAAGTGTGGATCCAAGGATAACCTGAAGTATTCACCCATTGGAGGCAATGTATGTATGGTTCACATAGCCAAACCCCGTCTCTCTCTCTCTCTCTCTCTCTCTCTCTCTCTCTGTCTCTGTCTCTCTCTCTTTCTCTCTCTCGCTTTCTTTTCCAGAGAGAGTTTGCCGCTGGCACATTTATCACCCAGTGCAGTCTACACATGCTGTTCCTTAGAATCATGGTGTTATTGCCTCTCATTCTGACAGTTTGACAAGTGTTTATTCTTCTCTATTCACTGGGGCCTTCCTCCCTTCCTCCCTTCCTCCCTTCCTCCCTTCCTCCCTTCCTTCCTTTCTTCCTTCCTTCCTTCCTTCCTTTCTGACTTTCTGACTTCCTTCTTTCCTCGTCTCCCTGGGAGCTGAAATCTGAACCCTTGCTCTGCTTCTAGTGCTTCTCTCTCTCTCTCTCTCTCTCTCTCTCTCCCCCACCCCCCCCTCTCCAATCTCTATCCCCCATCTCTTTCTCCTCTTTATCTCCCCCCTCTCTCACCTATTTCTCTCTCTCTCTCACCTATTTCTCTCTCTCTCTCTCTTGCGCCCTTCTCCCCCTCTATCCCCCTCTCCCTCTCTCTTTCTCTCTCTCTCTCTCTCCCTCCCTTTCTGTCTATCTATCTTTCTGAATGTGCCTCTAGACACGAGCCTCCTAGACAGAGACCCTTTCTGTCATCAAGCTTGATGTCCTTCATTACAGCGTACACACACTCATTTATTTATTTATTCATCATGAGCAGCGTTAATGAAAGCATCAGTCATGAAAGAAAGAGAGACAGAGATGTATGAGTTTACATAAAGGTAATGGTTTTCCAGTTCAGTAACAAACAAACAAGCAAATGAATTATTTATTAATTAATAGCTGTACAGAATAAAGAGACCTAATATTCTGAATGGTTTGATTCAGCAATTTTTAAAAGACCAAAAAGAAATTAGTAAGCAAGTAAACAAAAATAAACATCTGGAAATTCTGCCTGAACGGATTGCTTTATCATTTCTATTGAAAGAAGTCATATTTAAAATGGTCTATTGATCAGATAAGCCAATAAACAACACCCAAATATTTCAAATAATTAAGAGTGAAAGAAAGTGATCATTTCTAATAAAATAAATTATGATTATTAAATAATCACTAAAACAACGAAGCTAATAAACAAATAAATAAATAAGATCTGGATTATCATTTCACTTCCTGAAGCGTGTCACACACGGGCCAGACCAGCTCTATGATTTATTCTGTTCTCAGTAGTGATACAGGACAACTGATTCTATTGTACTCTCTTCTATTCTATTCTATTCTTCTCTATTCTGTTCTCTTTGATTCTGTTCTATTCTTGTTCTGCTCTAATTTATTCTGTTCTTTTCTATTCTGTCATGTTCTATTCTATTCTGTTCTATTCTATTCTCTTCTATTCTATTATGTTATGTTCTATTCTATTCTCTTCTATTCTATTCTGTTATGTTCTATTCTATTCTGTTCTATTCTGTTATGTTATGTTCTATTCTAATTTATTCCATTCTATTCTATTCTGTTCTATGAATAAATAAATACATATCTGAGGTTCTTGTTTTTTTATGATTCTTTGTCTAATTGTGTGGCTTGTATTGATCATACACTTCACTTCTTCTTCCTCTACACTCTTTCTGAGGCAGTGACTCAGTATGACTGTATGCTTGTTGTAACCATTTGGCTGTATTTCAATCACTTTACCTGCAATTACAGGTTTCTTCCACTGGGGGGTGTCTTCATATTCATGGTCAGGAGTGTGTGTAAATATGTCCATATCCTAATGTACTGAAAGAAATCATTGAGTAATGCTGTTTGCTTAGGAGATATATGTGTATACACTGTTACTGGTGTCTCAGTAAAAGCTGTCATTTCATTTGTATTCATTTATGTATTTTTAAATATTGTGAACCAGATACACGTTTTCTCAGCCTGCGTTTCCTCCTCCGCCTTTTCATCATGAGCTCAAGGTCCTGTTCTTCATTAACATGACATACACTCTGTCCTTCATAGGTACTGATTCAATCAAAGAAGCTGGACCTCAGTCACGTGACCTCCAAGTGCGGCTCTCTGGATAACATCCACCACAAACCAGGTTAGTGTTCACTGACACACACATCCACTGTCACACACACCTTCTGTCACACACACCTTCTGTCACACACATCCACTGACACACACATCCACTGTCACACACACCTTCTGTCACACACATCCACAGTCACACACATCCACTGTCACACACACCTTCTGTCACACACATCCTCTGTCACACACATCCACTGTCACACACATCCACTGTCACACACACCTTCTGTCACACACACCCACTGACACACACATCCTCTGTCACACACATCCTCTGTCACACACATCCACTGTCACACACACCTTCTGTCACACACACCCTCTGTCACACACATCCTCTGTCACACACATCCACTGTCACACACATCCACTGTCACACACACCTACTGTCACACACATCCACTGTCACACACATCCACTGTCACACACATCCACTGTCACACACCATCTGTCACACATATCCACTGTCACACACATCCACTGTCACACACATCCACTGTCACACACACCTTCTGTCACACACATCCACTGTCACACACATCCTCTGTCACACACATCCTCTGTCACACACATCCACTGTCACACACATCCTCTGTCACACACATCCACTGACACACACATCCACTGACACACACATCTACTGACACACACATCCACTGTCACACACATCTACTGTCACACACATCCACTGACACACACATCCACTGACACACACATCCACTGTCACACACATCTACTGACACACACATCCACTGTCACACACATCCTCTGTCACACACATCTACTGACACACACATCCTCTGTCACACACATCTACTGACACACACATCCACTGACACACACATCTACTGACACACACATCCACTGACACACACATCTACTGACACACACATCCACTGACACACACATCTACTGACACACACATCCACTGACACACACATCCACTGTCACACACATCCTCTGTCACACACATCCACTGACACACACATCCACTGTCACACACATCCACTGACACACACATCCACTGACACACACATCCACTGTCACACACATCCACTGTCACACACATCCTCTGACACACACATCCTCTGTCACACACATCTACTGACACACACATCCACTGTCACACACATCCACTGACACACACATCTACTGACACACACATCCACTGACACACACATCTACTGACACACACATCCACTGTCACACACATCCTCTGTCACACACATCTACTGACACACACATCCACTGTCACACACATCCACTGTCACACACATCTACTGACACACACATCCACTGACACACACATCCTCTGTCACACACATCTACTGACACACACATCCACTGTCACACACATCCACTGTCACACACATCCACTGTCACACACATCTACTGTCACACACATCCACTGTCACACACATCCACTGTCACACACATCTACTGTCACACACATCCACTGTCACACACATCCACTGTCACACACATCCACTGTCACACACATCCACTGACACACACATCTACTGACACACACATCCACTGACACACACATCCTCTGTCACACACATCCACTGTCACACACATCCACTGTCACACACATCTACTGACACACACATCCACTGACACACACATCCTCTGTCACACACATCTACTGACACACACATCCACTGTCACACACATCCACTGTCACACACATCCACTGTCACACACATCTACTGTCACACACATCCACTGTCACACACATCCACTGACACACACATCCACTGTCACACACATCCACTGACACACACATCTACTGACACACACATCCACTGACACACACATCCTCTGTCACACACATCTACTGACACACACATCCACTGTCACACACATCCACTGTCACACACATCCACTGTCACACACATCTACTGTCACACACATCCACTGTCACACACATCCACTGTCACACACATCCACTGTCACACACATCTACTGACACACACATCCACTGACACACACATCCTCTGTCACACACATCCACTGTCACACACATCCACTGTCACACACATCCACTGTCACACACATCCACTGACACACACATCTACTGACACACACATCCACTGACACACACATCCACTGACAAACACATCTACTGACACACACATCCACTGTCACACACATCCACTGACACACACATCTACTGACACACACATCCACTGTCACACACATCCACTGTCACACACATCTACTGACACACACATCCACTGACACACACATCCTCTGTCACACACATCTACTGACACACACATCCACTGTCACACACATCCACTGTCACACACATCCACTGTCACACACATCTACTGTCACACACATCCACTGTCACACACATCCACTGTCACACACATCTACTGTCACACACATCCACTGTCACACACATCCACTGTCACACACATCCACTGTCACACACATCCACTGACACACACATCTACTGACACACACATCCACTGACACACACATCCTCTGTCACACACATCCACTGTCACACACATCCACTGTCACACACATCTACTGACACACACATCCACTGACACACACATCCTCTGTCACACACATCTACTGACACACACATCCACTGTCACACACATCCACTGTCACACACATCCACTGTCACACACATCTACTGTCACACACATCCACTGTCACACACATCCACTGACACACACATCCACTGTCACACACATCCACTGACACACACATCTACTGACACACACATCCACTGACACACACATCCTCTGTCACACACATCTACTGACACACACATCCACTGTCACACACATCCACTGTCACACACATCCACTGTCACACACATCTACTGTCACACACATCCACTGTCACACACATCCACTGTCACACACATCCACTGTCACACACATCCACTGTCACACACATCCACTGACACACACATCTACTGACACACACATCCACTGACACACACATCTACTGACACACACATCCACTGTCACACACATCCTCTGTCACACACATCTACTGACACACACATCCTCTGTCACACACATCTACTGACACACACATCCACTGTCACACACATCCACTGTCACACACATCCACTGACACACACATCTACTGACACACACATCCACTGACACACACATCCACTGACAAACACATCTACTGACACACACATCCACTGTCACACACATCCACTGACACACACATCTACTGACACACACATCCACTGTCACACACATCCACTGTCACACACATCCACTGTCACACACATCCACTGTCACACACATCCACTGACACACACATCTACTGACACACACATCCACTGTCACACACATCCTCTGTCACACACATCTACTGACACACACATCCACTGTCACACACATCCACTGACACACACATCTACTGACACACACATCCACTGTCACACACATCCTCTGTCACACACATCTACTGACACACACATCCACTGTCACACACATCCACTGTCACACACATCTACTGACACACACATCCACTGACACACACATCCTCTGTCACACACATCTACTGACACACACATCCACTGTCACACACATCCACTGTCACACACATCCACTGTCACACACATCCACTGTCACACACATCTACTGACACACACATCCACTGTCACACACATCCACTGTCACACACATCCTCTGTCACACACATCTACTGACACACACATCTACTGACACACACATCCACTGACATGCTGTTTAAAAACATTCAGGACGCTATGTGTATAAAAATGTCACATCATGCAGATCAACTACAGTATCGTGTTGCTCTGAGTGTATGTTAGTGAGTCACAGAGCAACAGCATCACCTGCTGGTTATGTGCTTCATGAGTTCAACAAAAATATAAACTCCAGCTCTGACTGAATAGAAAACCATAACATTCATATATAAACCTGTTGTTTAATGGCAATCTTTTTCTTATCTCACATTTAATAACATAAAGTGCTACTTAAATATTACATCAGACCATTCATTTATAATAATTAATCAAAATAGTAAAATTTCTTTTCAATTCTTTTAAAATTATATAAATATATAAATAAATCATATTTAATGTATAATGAATACATATATAATATTTAATAAATCTATTAATAAATATAATTATTATTCTAATAATTAGATAATATTGTCACCCAAATGCTCATAAAATATGATTATTTTTATGAACAAATCCTGTTAAATGTATTAATCTGGGGATGCAGACTAACATTTAAAAAATATATAAATAAAATAAATAAATAAAACAGGAGAATCTGAAAATCTTATAGACAAAGTGTTAATAAGTCTAAAAAAATCTAACAGCCAATCATGTTCCAGTATGCAAATGACAATGACAACATAACACTAGTTTACCTGGTAGAGGGGTGGAGCAAACAAGGCCCTCTGTGCATATCCATTTCATTTAATCAGTTATTTGTATAAAATAAATTTTATTTTATTTTCATTTTAATTTAGTGGAGTATAAACTGTACTGTTATACATCATATAGCAGGTGTGAATCATGTAAATAACAAAATAAATAACTTTATATACACAAGCTTATTTAATATGATATTTTGTTCAAATTTATTATTATTATTTATTTATTTATTTTTAAGCATGTGTTTTTAGAAACAGACAAAATTAAGACCATTTCAAGCTTGTGGCTAGAAAAAATGCAAATATTCTTAATAAACATGATTATACTTTCATAATGAATAATATTAGATAGATTTGACATTACATTACAGAGGCATTTAATATTTAATTAAGTCTGGATAGACTGATAGACTAGATGTACTGGATGGACATGAAACACCCGCTAAGAGTTTTCTTGTGCCTCCGTTCCTGCAGGTGGCGGTAACGTGCGCATTGAGAGTGTAAAACTGGACTTTAAGGATAAAGCCCATGCTAAAGTCGGATCTCTGGATAATGCTCATCATGTACCAGGAGGAGGAAACGTGATGGTGAGTGAGCTCGACTTGCACTATAAAACTTTTCAAAAACTTTTCTAAAACATGCATAATAAAAAATCCGATTAAAGGGTCCAAGCACTTAGCAATGGGGTAGCGATTAAGGGGTCCAAGCACTTAGCGATGGGGTAGCGATTAAGGGGTCCAAGCACTTAGTGATAGGGGTAGTGATTAAGGGGTCCAGGCACTTAGTGATAGGGGTAGTGATTAAGGGGTCCAAGCACTTAGTGATAGGGGTAGTGATTAAGGGGTCCAAGCACTTAGTGATAGGGGTAGTGATTAAGGGGTCCAAGCACTTAGTGATAGGGGTAGTGATTAAGGGGTCCAGGCACTTAGTGATAGGGGTAGTGATTAAGGGGTCCAGGCACTTAGTGATAGGGGTAGTGATTAAGGGGTCCAAGCACTTAGTGATAGGGGTAGTGATTAAGGGGTCCAGGCACTTAGTGATAGGGGTAGTGATTAAGGGGTCCAGGCACTTAGTGATAGGGGTAGTGATTAAGGGGTCCAAGCACTTAGCAATGGGGTAGCGATTAAGGGGTCCAAGCACTTAGCGATGGGGTAGCGATTAAGGGGTCCAAGCACTTAGTGATAGGGGTAGTGATTAAGGGGTCCAGGCACTTAGTGATAGGGGTAGTGATTAAGGGGTCCAAGCACTTAGTGATAGGGGTAGTGATTAAGGGGTCCAGGCACTTAGTGATAGGGGTAGTGATTAAGGGGTCCAGGCACTTAGTGATAGGGGTAGTGATTAAGGGGTCCAAGCACTTAGTGATAGGGGTAGTGATTAAGGGGTCCAGGCACTTAGTGATAGGGGTAGTGATTAAGGGGTCCAAGCACTTAGTGATAGGGGTAGTGATTAAGGGGTCCAAGCACTTAGTGATAGGGGTAGTGATTAAGGGGTCCAAGCACTTAGTGATAGGGGTAGCGATTAAGGGGTCCAAGCACTTAGCGATATGGGTAGCGATTAAGGGGTCCAAGCACTTAGCAATGGGGTAGCGATTAAGGGGTCTAAGCACTTAGGGGTAGCGATTAAGGGGTCCAAGCACTTATATATATATTTTATATATGTCTGAAAGATATGATTTAACCCGTTCTTTTCTAATTCTCTCAGATCGAGAGCCACAAGCTGATGTTCCGTGAGACAGCGAAGGCTCGCGTGGATCACGGCGCTGAGATCGTCACTCAGTCTTCGGGTCTGTCTCCTCACCACATGTCGTCATCCGGCAGCATCAACCTGCTCGAGTCCCCACAGCTGGCTACGCTCGCCGAGGATGTCACAGCTGCTCTGGCCAAGCAGGGACTCTAAAATAAAAAAAATTAAAAAATAATAATAATTAAAAGAAAATCCTTCACCATCCTCCATAATGCCCAGCTACACCATCAGCTCCGCCCATTTATCTATAAATATATATATACACAGCAATCCCTCTAGTGGTGTCGTAGTAGTGGCTAACGACCCTCTGAACGTTTCTGGGACACTGCGTTTCCCCTCCGACGTCATCTCATCCACATCTGTCGCCGGAACGAGAGCAGCCACCCGGAGCTGGAGCGGACTTTATCGCAGAAGGAGGAGGAATCGGTGGGAAAAAAAAAAAAGAATCGTTGTTGGATTTTTATTCCTATTTTATGCTATTTGAATCATTTTTATCCTAGGATTCCAGTTAATTAGCTAGAAAGGTACCAGTGCTTTTATTCTCCCTGTATGCTGTGTGATTTTTTTTTCTCTCTTTTTCTCTTCTTTTCTCTCTCTCTCTCTCTCTCTTTTCATTTTTTTATTACGGTGATGTACAGATGCTGATCTCAGATCAGGGTTAACGTTAAGGAAAAGAAAGGAGAATGATTTTGGGCAGCTGTTTCCTCCTCGTTCTTTTGCGCAGATCCAGTGCATGGAGTCTAAACCCCGCCTTCCTGGGGAAAAAAAAAATAAAAAATTCGCTCACCTGACACACCAACGAAATGATATACAATGTATATTAATATATGTATAATTACACCGATTATTTGTCAACAGCATCTCTCGATCAGAAAATAATAACACTAATAATTCCTCGATAATATCTGTACAAACACGTTATTAACGCAGATGGGAAAAAAAAGGAAACAACGGTGATGCGCATGTGTCGATTCTACTATAAAAAAAAGAGCTATTTTCTATCTCGAAAACGGATTTAGTAAGTTATTTGCTGAGTCGTTGGATAAAACGAACACTACATGTTTTTAGCTATTAGTCACGACAATGTTATGCTTGTTTGATCGTTCGAAATGACTGCGTTGGCTTTGCCCAGGGGTCCAGGCTTTATATCAGACACAGACACACACTTTAAATCTGCAGCTAAAGGAAAAACTGTGTGATTACAACAGACAGGAAGTTCATCATGCTTTATTTCTGCACTCAGAAAATCTTGAATTCAGACCTACTTATAATAGAAGTCTAAGGGCAGATGTTGAACTGAAGGGCATTTAAATAATCCAGCTATATAACATAAAGACTACAGCAGTGGCAGGAACGATAACGATGATGATTTTAGAGTAAGACGGATTTGAGAAAAACTTTCCGGCAAATACAGTAGAAAGTTTCGTTGTTTGTGTGCCTCAGTAATTGATTGTCACCGTGACAACAAATTCTTTCTCTCTGTACTGAATATAACTTGTTATACATGACCTATATTCTAGCAAGCGACAAAACTGCAGGCACAGTAACGGACCTGCGATGTAAGCCACAGCGATCATTTTTTGAACTTTCTCAATCCATGCAAATTAGGTATGAGAGTTAAGTGAAGTTAAGCGACAAATCCGTCCAAAAACGATTCAATCATATGGCGCGTGCGATGTCTTCAGTGTCGCACTTTCTCCATGTTGTTACAGTTTGTTGTGAAAAATTGGAAGAAAGAACAATAATTTTAATTCTGGATTTGTGTATTATGAAGTGAAATCAATTTCAGAAAGTGCATCAGGTGTGTGTAGATAACCGGTTAATCTTCCAAGCATTTCCTAGCAACGTATACTATATAGCTATATACTGTATAATTACGACCAAAAACAAATCATGGCTAAGCCACGCCCACGGAGGATGAAAGGAACGTACTACAGGAGACAAACTATGAGCGGCACACACACAATTTGTCGCTCCAGGGCTTCGGATCCAGCCACGGATCAGGATAAAGCGCTGAAGATTTACGAATTAATCCATTTCATATTTCCAAACACATTCAACCCAAGGATGCATTTAAAGAAAGGAGCCCTTAGACATCTATTATAAGGAAAGGGTTTTGTTTTTTTCTTGAAGTGCAGATGTGGTGGACAGATGTTAGGCCGAAAAATCATCCTGATTCCTTTGAGAGAAAGATTTTTCTGCCTGATTTGGATTACTCACGAGTGATTACATCACCCAGCTTAGTGCAGATTATCAGAAAGTAATGATCATGTATTATAGTCACTGCTGTCTCAGTACCTCACAGTGCAGTCGTTGCCTCTGGGCATGTGTTTCGTCCAAGAAAGCTTTTGCTTGTTATTTTATTATCCACTGTATGGAGCATAAACTGGGGCCTCTCAGTCACACCCTCTGTACTCTGCCGTGTTCTTCTTCTTAGATACTTAGGTTTGTTTTACGCGTAACCGTAGGAGGTGGAAATAATGAGACGAAACAAACAAACAAAAAAAAAAAAAGCATAAAAATAACCGAAAAAAAAAATAATAATTTCACCTTGCACATGTTTGAAGTGCTCCAGTATCTTTTTTCTGTCGTCATTTGTGGTATCCCGTGTTTTATCCCCCCCCCCCTCTTGGTTTTTTGGCTTCTGTATTTTTCTGCACCCTGTTTGCCCTTGGCTCACTCCCACAGCAACTGTAAATCTATTTAAAAGGTCCTGTAGATGTATGCAGTTTTTCTCCTGTTGATATGACGCTGAATACAAATGCTCTTACCAGCTATGAAAATAAAGAAAATGGACGAAAAAAACCACGCTGGAATGCTCTTCTGTTCGAGCGCCTGGAAGGACTTGATAAGGTTTCAGCAATATATATCCTACGCTGTCTTGCATTAGTATTCACACCACGACTAGTGCTGTTATAAACCAACCAATGGCTTTCAGCAGAGGGCTTCATCTAGGCAAAGGCAAAAAAAAAAACCACTCTTGAGTAGAATACGTATATTCTACTACGTCCATTTTTAAAAATAATTTTTTAATTAAAAAAAAAAAAATTTAATGGTTTACTGTTGCTCTGGTCAAACCTTGGAATTTTGTTTAATAACCAAAATAATTTTCCAGAACTTTCCAGAACATGTTAACGGATTGTTAATGCTGTGTTCTGTAACATAAGCTGAATTACGGGTTGCCAGATCCCAGTAACAAAACTACCCTAAAGTCCAATTGAACTAGCTGAACATCCAAAGTTAAAAACAGATCGGCACCCATGTTCCTCAAAGCTCTTAACTCTCCCTGCACTGCACCACCCTCCCTCAGATCTACCAGCACTGCTCCCACCATCTTCCCGGGTAAGAGGCAGGGATACATCAAGATTCTTCTCTGTTCTTGCACCATGGTGGTGGAACGAACTTCCTCCGTACAGCACTGTAAGTCACTGACCGTCTTCAAACAGCAGATGAAGACCTACCACTTCCTGGAGAAAAAAAAAAAAATCACACAATATTGCCAAAAGTTTTGGGACACCCTTCCAAATTACTGAATTCAGGGGTTGGGCTCGGCCCCTTAGTTCCAGTGAAAGCAACTCATACTTCATACCAAGACAGTTTCATGCTCCCAACTTTGTGGGAACAGTTTGGGGATGACCACTTCCTGTTCCAACATGACTGCACACCAGTGACCAAAGCAAGGTCCATAAAGACATGGATGAGTGAGTTTGATTTGGTATATATAATATACACATATATATATATATATATATATTCATATTGACCACATTTCAGTTAATTCCCATGAACTAATAACTAATGTAATTAATACAATTAGAGTAATATTGTAGACAGAGAGGACCAGCACATTGTCAAATTTTCTAATGCATGTATTATATAAAGTATAAACATACCATACTATTATGTGCAGAACTGTAATACATTTGTTTTTGTTTTTTTAGATCTATCTCAACCACAAGTAACGGTCTAGCTTTAGCTTCCTCTCCGACTGTCATACAGGAGCATCAGACTACAGGCATTAATTACAAACTGATCTGATTGGGACCTACACTACCAGTCAAAGGTTTGGACACACCTTTTAATTCAATGTTTTTTGTTTAGGGATTTATTTTCTACATTCTAGAAAAATACTGGAGATTTCAAAACTATGAAATAACACACATGGACTTCAGTAATCCACATGTAACGACAACAAAAAACACTCAGTTGTTATTTTAAGACACGAAGGTCTGGAATAGTTCTTGCAAGAACAGTATTGTCCAGTGCATTTGCAACAGCAATCAAGCACCATGATGAAACTGGCTCACATGAAGACCATCCCAGTAAAGCAAGACCAAAACTGACCTCTGCTGCAGAGGAGAAGTTCATTTAGAGTTACCAGCCTCAGAAATCACCAATTAACAGCACCTCAGATTAGAGGCGTTATGAAGGCTTTACAGAGCATCAGTAGCAGACATATCTCAATATCAACTGTTCAGAGGACATTATTGTGGATTTCGGCCGCCTTCAGCATTGTTTTATAATGTAGAAAGAAATAAACATCAGGAAAGACCATGGAATTAGAAGGTGTGTCCAAACTTTTGACTGGTAGTGTATACAAAGCATGACTTTCACTGTTTGAGGAAATTGCGTATAGCTGGAGAGAGTTTAGATTTTAGTCATTAGGCAGATTGGCTGGTTTTATCCCCATGTGTTTTTTTTGGCTCCTTATCCAACATGATATTTGCACGAACTCAGGCAGGGCCAAAGACTTTTTCAGGTTGTTTCGGTGAAAGCTATTTATAGGTTGTTTAACATTAGAGTTTATTGGTTTAAATATTGGTTTATTTCCTTAAAAATAATAATCATTTTGTCACTCAGACCAAAGCCATAGTGACCACTGACAGGTTTTCCCAGATTGCCTGGGATGATTTACAACCAAAAAAAGCCAAACAGTTTTTTTGAGGCACAAACTGTACGTGATGCTAACTCATTGCTAACTCTGTGATGCTAATTGTTACTTGTCAGTTAGTAAAATGAAAAACTACAGTAAGACGTTCAAAGTAGAACAAAATCTTTTTAAAGATGTCCCATTTGACACACTCAAATCCTCTTTGCTAACCTTCAAATGATTTTATACTGTGGAGATGGAGTAAAATTAGAGAAGGTTAAGAAGAAGTGTCACATGTACTTAATTTGAAGTCAAAAGCCTGGATTCAAGGTGGAATTTGTGGAAAGTTTATTATGAGAAATGACAGAGGCGAAAAATAAATAAAGACTCTGGGACAGAGGAGAGATGAGGGCGCTTCAGCGACCAGTCCACAGTGGAGACAATGTATATTAGCACCTTCGGATGATAATGAGGGAGTGTGTGTGTGTGTGTGTGTGTGTGTGTGAAAGGGAGTGAGAGTGAGAGAGAGAGAGAGAGAGAGGGAGAAAGAGAGAGATAGAGACAGAGAGAGAGTGAGAGTAAACGTATATGTGTCTGGGGAACCTTTTCAAAGAGAGCACCCCATTTTATGCCTCGTTACTGCCCCACTGTGGAGAGACTCGCCCGGGATGTGGAACAAAAAAAAAAAAAAAGGCTTCCAAATGACACAAAACGAAGGGAAAAAAACATAAGACAAAAAGAATGACTTAAAAACGACATCCCATAGTCCTTTCATCTAAATTCGTTTCCCTGTTGGTTGTGGAAACAGCACATGGACGTCCTGACACCATGGGGTCGGGAGAAATAGACGAGCTTCCTCACGACCGTTACGGCTTACACGGACATGATGTGTTTCACGAAAGCTGCAGAGAGGGAAAAGTGGGGAAAAGGTGAATATTTGAGAAAAAAGGACAGAGACAAAGACAAAAATGAATCAAGGGAACATTTTTAGGAGGAAAATTGTTCAAGATTTTAGAAATAAAATCAGGCTTATATTTCCGAATTTTGGAATTTTTTCCTCAGAAGAAGCACCATTGAGGATTTTTATAATTATTACATCACAGTACTGCTGAATTCTGAAATCTGATTGGTCAGAAGGTGCAGATTATTATTATTCCTTCACAGCAGCTCTGACAATGCTGAACTGGTGAGGTTTTCTATAAAGAGATATTTCTGTAAGATTTTTGGAAGGATCCTCCAGTGTCAGCTCTAACTTTAGGTTTTCCCATAAGGAAAGTCTTTAGGACAGTGGGGTTTCCAGGTTTCTCAATTCCGTGACATGTTTATGTTTATGAACTTCGAAGAAAATAATAGCTGTTTATAATGCTTAATATAAAACTGTCTATAGCTGCTGTAACAGGAACTACAACATTCAGTGTAACTTTTAATGAATAAACAGTATAATATGCCAAAGTGCTGCACTATTAGAGGTAATAAAACACTTCAGGAGGTGCTGTTATAGGGAAATAATCAACTCCAAGGCTTCATGTGGCTCAGCATCACTGATTATTTTCCTGTACGACACACCGTGTTTTATTCCTTATTTATTATTACTACAAAGTGACTTAATATAATGGATTTTTTCCAGTCATTCTCAGTGTAAATGATTCAAAATGCAGTTATGGATACGGAAAATCTCGCTTATAGGTAAACAGCACTGACCCTCATAGTTGACACAGCCGTTCTCGTCCTCCTGGCCGGCCATGAGAGCGTCGACCTCAACCTCTGACATTCTCTCACCTGTCAGGAATTCATTTCAGCAATAAGCAAAGAGCATTTTAATCTAATGTTATTTAAGAAGGTGAAAATTTAACAGATGTTGAACATTATGTTGCAGATAAGAAAACGGGACACTATTATTTCGTCCAGTCAGGCTTTCACACTAAAACTATACCACTTCATAGAAGCAGTTATCTTGGATAAACCAGAATTATCAGTTGCTTGGCTCTTTTTGGCTGCATCTCAAACTTCTCCCTTATTTAGAGACTCTCTCTCTCTCTCTCTCTCTCTCTCTCTTTCTCAATCAGAAATTCCTTTCAGTGCACTGGAATGTTCACTCCCTAAAAAAATCCCATGATGCACCACAAAAACCAGGGATTATCAACAACCTCTGTGTTCCTTTACTGGAAATCTGGACGTCATATCTTCTCAATCCTCTCAAAAATATATCAGAGGACCACAGAGCCAGAATCATTTAAAATGTATGTAGCTTGCTATCTTGCTTAAGATTCCTTAATGATTTGAGTTAACATTTTTACTTGTCCTATATACAGTTTCTTTGGGTCTAACAACTTTTCAGTGTTTAATGAGTTAAAGAAATCCACTAGCTGGAAATGTTAGACGGATATGTAACAGAACTGTTTTCCATAATGTCCTTTATACGATATAAAAAATAGTGTTAGAAAGATATCATTCCTTCATGTTGTCGATAAATCTTGTGGTGATGTTTTGCAGCATGAGTATGGAGTCACGTCAGTGGAAATCAGAGACCTTATGTGTAGTGATCCAGGGTTCTTCAGGATTCCAGTGATCAGAACTAGAAGATCTTGTTTCTATGGTAACTAATTTCTCCCTAATTTCTATGGTTCTATGGGTTTGTATGGCTCCAGTGTTAGCAAAACCTGAAGGGGTGTGGTTAAGGTGTTGGGCTACTGGTCAGAAGGTTGTGAGTTTGAATCCCAGGTCCACCAATCTACCACTGCTGGGCCCCTGAGCAAGGCCCTTAACCCCCAATTGCTCAGTTGTATAAAATGTGGAAAATATTATAATTCCATTTTATTGCACTTGAATTAGTAAATGTAGAATGTCCAGGCTATTTTCTAAAATAATTTACGTAAAAATCAGATTTCATATTTTACTTTCAAATAAATACTAGCCGAAGATTTGGGTGTGTTTTAAAGCAACTAGGATTTTTTTTAATTATTTTTATTTTATTTTATTTGGCATTTGGTGTAACAAAAAAATAAATAAAATAAAATAAAAAATGTACATTTGTTCAAAAAGATTGTTTTTTTCTTTTTTTTTTTTTGCATTAGATAGCATGCAGCATGCAGCTTGAAGACTTTTACCCAGTGTTGAGAGGACAATACGCAGCTCAGCGCCCATCACTGTGCCGTTGCCCTCCTTGTCAAAGACACGCAGACCCTCAACGTAGTCCTCAAAGGTTCCCTTGTTGGGGCTGTTCACAATAAACTGCAGCATGGGCAGGAAAGTCTCGAACTCCACTCTCTTATTGGCCATCTCTGTCCAGAGAAGGAAGGATCAGGGGTCAGGGTGAGTTTGTGAAAAACAAATGTGCAAACTAATAGATTCTTGAAGGAATAAGTGCTGAATAAATGCCTATAGAGGATAAACAGCTGCTAGAGTAGTTCTGGCTGTAAGGTTTATGTCCATGCATTTATTTTAATATTCACTTCAATTCAATTTATTTGTATAGCGCTTATAACAATGGTCATTGTCTCAAAGCAGCTTTACAGAAGTATAGAAACGTAGAAAAAATATAATGGTTAATTTATCCCTAATGAGCAACCCTATGATCTTGTTGCTGTGGTAACAAACTACACATGTTGTTTTTTGTTGTTATTGTTGTTTTTTTGAAGGAGTCTCCATTTCACCGGTAGAATGGAAATCAACTGATGGGACATTTTCAATCAGTGTACACAAATGAATGAATGATGTTCTAGCCGTGAGTCTGATCAAAAATGAGTCAGGACTCTGTATGAGACGTGTGTTTTTCCCTCTGTCTCCATCTCAGAGAGCAGAAATGGGTTTGATATCACCATTTAGAAACATGTGAGTGAAGAAAAAATTACATTTTTGGGGGGATTTTTTGGACCCTTCTTTGAATATATTACCCCTAGGAAGCTAGATAAAAACAGAAATACTTATAAAACAACTAGACATTCTTAAAACCATGATGACTTTTCATAAGAGCTTCGTATTAACCACCACTGTGGAGTGGAACATGACAAAAGATATTCAATGCTACACATTGAGAAATGGCCACTATTTTCTGGCCACAAACTGATATACGTAAGAGGAATAAAACTGTAAGGTGATAACTGTGACTAGAATTTTCCTATAACAGCATGTCCTGGATTGTCTACATAGTTTTACTACTGTAATGTTTTTGTAAAGTTTATACATTATCTACTAAACCCTTAACATCTTGTTAAACCTTAGTGCTTCCTGTCACTCCCCTGACAAAGTGACATGTCTATAGACAAGTCTCTAAAATGGATCATAAAATGTGCTCAAAAACACAATATGAGGTATGCAGTGTGAGAAACTTGTGCTCTAACTTCAGCGAAGTAATGCCTTAATGACAAACTAGCTATTGTTTCAAGCATGGATATGGATTTGTAGTATAAATATTGAAATGTCTTTGGAAATGAGATTGTGAATGTTCTAGATCGTACCCTCAGCACTGGGGTTGCCAAGGATCTTGTTCACTTCCTTGTTGGTGGGGTTTTGGCCCAGAGCACGCATGATGTCAGCGATCTGGTTGTAGGCGACCTTGTTGTCACCGACTCTGTCGAAAAGGCCAAAGGCTTCCCTGTAGTCTGAGGGAATGAACAGAGACCGAGGGTTTGTTTAGGATGCATGGCTCATGATATCAGTCACAAGAAATATGACACAATGTCTGTTGTCCTAATCGAACGCTGAGACGGATTTCTTGATATGCCGTGAATGTAATCTGGAAACATGGAGGTTCTGGCACGTTTCCCACTAATAATGTAAAACCTTGCCGTTAATCACAACCTGCCAGTCAGGTTAGCGTAGAATGTGCGCCATGGTAGACATTTCACATACTGATCCTCGCACAATAGACCCAACAGCTGCACACACTCTCGCCACAGGCTTTCACTAGGTTTGACCCATTTCAATTGGATTTGCTTTGGGCTTCCTGGAAAGTGAGCTGCAAAAGATTAATGGCTCCTCACACACCGAGTCAAGCCTGAGGAAGGCGTTCAGGACGTCAACTTGGAATCGATACGACGTCCTAAGAATATAACTCCGTCCATATAAAGGCACTGGAGCGAGAGTCTGCGTGAGCCGCGCAAAACCAAGAATGCTGACCGGTGTGTAACTAACACCACGCCTGAAGTCTGCCTGACCTCCCACAGGGCACTGAGGGGATTCAGCTGCTTTACCAACACTGACCAATGAAAATAGCTCGCTTTTAGACTTAAAAGTATTATTTAACACGTGCAGATTATACCATTTATCCAGCTGATTTTATTCACTGAATTTATGTTTTTTGGTCCATGGGTCCATCTATTCATCCATCCGAGATCTAAATCTAGTCTCTGAAGAAGGTACAGAGCAAAATTTATGCAAATTTATTACAAAATAAAACTTACCCTCCAGCTGGTCTGGGGTGAACTGAACCTGCAGAAAGAATACAAATCATTTTATTGTGCTCTCTTCACTACTCGTGCATCATGCAACAAGGCAAAGACAGGAAAGAGGTCTACAAATGGAAAAAAGAAACTTAGTGTAAACTTAATGCCTAGCAAAAGCAATCACTTTATTGTGTCATATATATATTTTTAATTTGATATCATTTGAATGTTAATGCTTTTTTTTTTAAATTTTATCTATAGATATAAATGTTTTTCATTATTATTATTATTATTATTATTATTATTATTATTATTATTCATTTATAGAATGATGTGATTATTCAGAAATGATAATAAAAGATTTAGAAGCTTAAATGATCATTTTTTAATTAATTAATTAATTTTTTTTTTACATAGCATCACTTTATAGTAAATATTATTTCCCTTTTTATTAAGAATTAAAAGGAAAGTCCTTCAGACAATAAAAGGCATTTCACATTTTTGACAAAACATTTGCATCAGTATTTTAGAAAAATAATTTCATTATTATATAATTAATCAAAAATATAAATTTAAATATCATATAAAAATGTAATCACATAAATGCACAATTTATAAAGTGCATTTAATAACAGCTTTTGTTGATCATAGTGCTGGAGCATGAATTCTAAAAATTGCTGAGATTTTATAAGTAAATAATATTATATTATATTATAAGTAAATAATATTACTTATATAATACATACTTAATATATACTTAAATGATAAATAATATTTAATTTATTTAATATTTATTAAATTAATAAATAAATAAATTAAATAAATAGAAACTAAATCACGTTTAATAAAAATAATTAATAGAAATAAAAGTAATAGATAAAACACTCTGATATATTGTAGTATTTTTAAATAGCAGACTAACCAGAGAAATTTATCCAGCACACAATGTTGAAAACAAGGAGATAAGTGAGTGGCCCGTGTCATTAAAATCAAAATAAAATATTTCTAGTTCTATTTTCTGCAAAGAAATATAAATCAAATCCTAAACAGACAGGATCCTTTTTCAGAATATTCGAAATATAAGAAGGCATGTCTGTCACTAATAATGGTTTCTGGGAAATGAGTCATGAATTCTATAAATACCAAACTTGGAGAGTAATAGTAAAAAAAAAAGTGAGAGTCTTGGAGATGGAGGTAAAGCTACACCTCTCCATGTGCTTAATTTAGCTTCTTCTACGACGGTAACATGACCGAGGGAAGTCCATCTTTGGGTGTCTTAACCTCGTCTACATTTGGTTACGAGTTGCACCCCAAAGAATCCTTGATGGAAAGATGGTAAAGGATAAAGAAGCATAGTTTATAGTCATGTAGAGTGGATTAACTGATTTGCTGGCAAAGTCAATCAGGGATAAACTCAAACTATTGCTAACTATTCGGTAAAATTTGTAAGAAGTCAAGATCAGGGTTAAGGTGTTTGCATCACAAGTCTATAGTCTTTGCAGATTTGTTGCTAAGGCATTAAAAAAAAATCTGCCTTACTAATGATGAAAGCATGAACAATTTATGCTAATAGTAAGGTGGCTTAAACAAAATGACAAGAATTTAAAATGGAAATAAATTCTGATAAAATCGGCTGATATTTCCTTTTTTCCTAGAAGAGTAATCAAAAGTAAATAAGCATAAGTAAAAAGCAAGCACGCAAAATTCTGTGATTTGTCTGAAATGTTAGCATTCGGAATCTATCGCTATATATCATGCACTGTATTTATATTTACCTTGACTGAAGACAGATCAACTGCTGCTTCTTTGGGTTTGGCCTCGGGTTCGGCTGCGGCGGGTGCAGGTGCGGGCTCAGCCTTCTTTGCAGGCTCAGCCTTCTTAACGTCTTTCTTGGGTGCCATTGTTTAGCTGGAGAGTGAGTGTTCTACACCACCGGGGAGGGAGTGGACCACGACCTGGAGGATGCTCAGCGCTCTTACAGAAAGCATGGATGTATATATGCGCCCCTGTTTTACTCCATGCTTGATTTCAGAGCTGGTGGCTGGATTGGCTGGAGAGCGCTGAAGGCTGGGCTCGTGCTCTCTAAATGGACATGGGAGGGGGATGGAGCCACAGAATGAAGAGGACGTGCTTAACGCTTATTTGGGGTAACAGATGAATAGTGAAAGGGGTCATCCAGGGTCAGGAGGTTAAAAACCTAAAAACTGCAGGCATGCTTTTTCAAAAATCTAAGAATTTCACTACCACCTGTCTTTCAGTGCCTACCAAATCAACAGGGTTCAGTCTTTCTCACAGCACTGAGGTCATTTGTAGTAGACAAATTAAATCTGTAAAGTAAAAAAAAAAATCTACCCTTTTTATTAAAGTGATTTATGGGCATTTATAGAAACATGAAATCTTACTCTACTTCCTGTGAGACAGAAAATATATGAATGCAAATATTCTGTTTTATTTCAGTCAAGCTCATATACACACCCTGCCCCAAATACGTCACAGTATAAATCTCCCTTAGTAACACACCCACCATGCCACTAAATACTCTGTAATCTATACCCTCTGCCTTTAAATACCCAGTTATACACTTATACACCAGTTATACAACTCTGTTTCTAAATACCCGGTAATACTCCCACCCTACCTTTAAGCACCAATTACCCATCCACCCTGCCACTGAAATAGCCAGCAACAGACCTGCTCTGCCACCTGATACCCAGAATCATAACAACCCTGAGTGCAAGTACGCTGCATTACTCCCACACTCTGCCTCAGTCAGGATACAGTCTTAATCTGCCATTAAATACCTAGATATTCCTCAAATCTGCCTCTAAAACCCCAGTGATCTTCTCACCATACTTCCAATAGCCAGTAACACATGGACTCTACTGGATATCCAGACCTGCTTTGCCATTTAATACGCACTATCCCCACAAATTCCCAATTATATGCCCAGTCTGCCCTACCCCAACCCTACCCCAAAACACCCACCAATATCTCCACCCTGCCCACCAAAAAACAAGCTAAGAATCCAACCTACCCACAAATACCCAATAATATACCCACCCTGCACACAAAACAGAACCAAGAACCCACCATGTAGGCAAGTTCCCAGTAATATGCCCACCCTGACCCCAAAACGCCCAACAAAGAACCCACCCTGCCCCCAAAACTCAGTAATATGTCTACCATGTCCCCCAAAAACACCTAGCAAAGAACCAAATCTACTTACAAATACCCAATAATGTACCTACCCTGCCCACAAAACAGAGCAAGGAACCCATCACTTGCACAAATTCCCAGTATTATGCCCACCCTGCCCCCAAAACACCCAACAAAGAACCTACCCTATCCCCAAATACCCAGTAATATGTCCATCATTTCCCCAAACACCCAGCAAAGAACCGACCTACCCACAAATATCTAGTAATATGCCCATCCTGCCCGCAGCTACACATTAATACGTCCACCCTGCCCCCAAAACACCAAGAAGGAACCCAACGTTCCCACAAATGCCCAGCAAAATACCTATCCTGCCCCAAGTTCCCATTAATATGCCAGTCCTACATACCCTATCCCCAAATATTCCTGCCCCATATATCCAGTAGTACACTATCCACCTTGCTGCTAAAGACCAGGGTAACTTTCACTTCATCCGATACTCTAGAAGTGATCTGATATATCTGGAAGCAATTCAAAGTCAGGATAATGTTTTTTTAGTTTGGGGAAGTGAGTGGGAGGGGAGAGAAAGCGATAGTGTGTTTGTGTGTTTGCTTGGTTGGGAGGAGTCTAAACCCTGCATCATCTGGAAAGGGGAAATGATGTTCTGAAGTACGTGCAGGTTTAGATTTGGACCAAGGTATGTCAGGAATGCAATTTAGCATCAAAGCCATAAAAGGTATCCACCGATAAAAGGAACATAGATTATTTTAGTTGGGATGGTTCTAGAAGAAAAAAAAAATAGCTCCAAAAAAGCACACAGGTCCAAGTTGACTTGAAAATGCCAAGTACGTACTACACTGATCATTTTGCCAAGGCATTGTAAAACATTTTAGAGAATCCGTCATCACTCCTTTGGACGTTTGAACATGGAAACGTTTCATTCAATTCATTGTTGCTGTTGGAATGAAGCCAATGGTTTGAATTTGGAGTTCCTTCACTGGAAAGAAAGTAGCATGCTGGAAAAGTGAGAGGGACACTGAAAAAACAGAGCCGGCTGAGAGGAGATGGTCCACCGAATCAGCGTGCCTCCAGCTGACTGTAAGCAACAGGTTCAAGATATTCTTTGAGACGCATTTGTCCTGTGCTCAAGGAGCTTTGGGAGTTTACTCTCCATTATAAACAATTAACAAGGTCAATAGAGAAAAGATTGAATTTGGTTCCACTGATCTATTCGTCTTTCTGTCTGTCATTCATTCGAATATTAGCATTAGCAATGTTGTGTATCGTGTACCTTTTGAAGAGCTAAACATTGTTTTTTACAGTAAAGATCTCTGAGTCTGGAGATGGGGGTTGAAGAGCGCCTCACTCTCAGCTGCTGTCGCCTCTTGCCACACAGGGCGATCGGTCTAGATCTGGATCCTTCCAAACATCTAAATCCGTCTAAATCTGAGAAGGCAAAGGCTGGAGACATTCCTCCACCTCCTCCTCCCCCTCTTCTGCCCCTCTTTTCTTTCTCTGACCTCTTCTAGCAAAGGGATTGACAGTGAAAGCCACATTGCCTCAGCTGTCCTTAGCGTTCAGCACCCGCCATGTTTTCTACAGGAGACCCTGCACCTGTCTGAGCTGAAACTCCACTCCACGTTGTAAAGAAACCTGGAAAGAAAGGGTGACATTTAATGGGTTAAAACCAAGCACCCAGACAAAAGAAGTAAAGTTTTATATTATTTATATTTCTATTTTGGTAGACACCCTTATCTAATAACTTACTTGACATATTATTATTATTATTATTATTATTATTATTATTATTATTATTATTATTTATTAATTAATTAATTTATTTATTTATTTATTTATTTATTTATTTATTTATTTATTTATTTATTTATTTTTGCACATGCTTTCAGATTACCATTAAGGGGGAAATTACTCTTATTGCAAGAATTATTATTATTAAATTCAATTTTATTTTATTTTATTTTATTTTATTGCACACCAATATTACTTACTACACTTAAGACATTTTTTATTTAATTAATTGTTTTAGGTAGAAATTTGACAGTCTCCACTTTTTAAATCTCTCCTTATTACACCACATATTTTTTTTAAAACCTTATCCAAATAATGACTAAAATTATGGGGGATCAGATCTTACAGCTACGAATTAACCCTTTAAATTAGACGAACCCTTAAAGCGCAAATTCATTTTTTATGAACAATTCCTGTGTAAGATTCTTTAGTTGAAAGAATACTTTTGGTGTCCTTAAGAATTATAGAGCCTTTTATTCCTGATGTGATTTTATTTTTAAATAAATTTGCTTTTAATTCAATTGACCACCACAATAAATAAAATGAATGAAAAAATAAATAACAAATAAATAATTTTATCCATTTTTAAATTAATTCATTTTTTTCCCCTCAGTTGTTTAGCAACAAGTGACGCCTGGTCACAGTGTCGAACTATGTACAGGTCTCAGTAACTCGCTGTTACTATTATGAGCTTGATACCGTTGAGCTTTGCTTTATAGCTTGGGGTCTCCCTGTAGGTTTAAAGCGATTACATGAACCCTGGTGTTTGTTTTTTAAGAGTAAAATTACATTTATATTTCTGACATTTAGCAGATGCCCTAAACCAGAGCGACTTAGTTTATCTCACTGGTCAAGTGCCTTGCTCAAAAGACCAGCAGTGGCAGCTTGATGGACCTGGGATTCAAACTCATGACCTTCTGATCAGTTATCCAACGTCTTAACCACTACCACAAGTCTGTGATCATGTGAAACTTGTTGATTCTGTTGCTTTGTATAATTTGTAGACTGATTAGATGATGTGTGTGTGTTTTATTCACTGATCGATTCAATTCCCGCTTCTACACCTTATGTGGAGTTTGTATGTTCTTCCTGTGCTTCGAGGGTTTCTTGCTGGTTCTCCAGTTTTCTCCTTCAGTCTAAAGACATGTGTTGTAGGCTGATTGGCATCTCTCGAGTGTCCATAGTATGTGAATGTTCACAGGGTGTCCCATGCTTTGTGCTCCGAGTTCCTTGGAATAGAATAAGTCGTTCAGAAAATGGGAAAAAAAAAATTATGTGTTTTATAAATGAGCTCATGTGAAGTATTTCTAACCAACCTGGGCTTTGATTTAGGTTTAATTTCAAAATATTCAGATTCAGTCCAAAGTTGTAGTGACAATTGACACCGTTTGTTAATGTACCGTTTGGATGCCCTCTCCCCTCGTTGGAGGAATTATACAACTCTCGCTGCCTCAATAAAGCCAGCAGTATCATTAAAGATCCGTCTCACCCTGGTCATCCACTGTTTGAACTGTTACCATCAGGCAGAAGGTATAGAACAATCAAAACCAGAACAAGTAGACTGAAGAACAGTTTTTACCCTAGAGCAGTACAAGTATTAAATGCTCAGTGAAATTTTTCCAGGACAATTATTTTCTCCAATATGGAGATCTATGGGTTGGATAATATTTGTCTTCTCATACAGTATGCAATATGGGTGAAGTGCAATATATGCAACTCCCTTGTGCAATATTTTGGTGCAATATGAGTAATTGTTTCTTGTGTAATTTATGTTAAGTGTGTAAAGTGTAATTTGTGTAATATGTGTAATATGTGTAAAGCACCTAATTTCGTTGGACATGCCACAGGTTCCAATGACAATAAAGATATACTCTATTCTATTCTATTCTTCTATACTAATGAAACATCAATGAGCATACCGTATGTCCAATTAAAAAAAAGTAAGCGTCCAGCAGAGAGTTTCTCAATCCAGCCCTAGGGCCAGTGAGGCAAGAGCGCATGACTTTGATACTGAAAGATGGAGTGAGGTTTCATGTGCTGTTGACACACGAGGCTGCATTAAGATCCCTCGCTGGAGGCCAGGGCAAAGGAAGTGTGTACAGTAGCGGAGGAAGTTCTGCGAAAGGTAAAAGACACTTTCCATGACACGTCGCAGAAGGCTAGATGAGTTTCGACGACATGCCGAAACGATTGCAAATCCATGTGTAGTTTTTCTAACAAGAGTAACTGTGTAGTGCTAAATAGATGATACAATTCTGGATATTGGTGCCACTGAGTACCAAAAAACTGCTTACTCACATTCTGAAAACTTTATTCTAATGCATCCACTTTATTCTACCTGCAGATTCCTGCTAAATATATTCCGGGTTTTTGGTATTTAAAGAATCCAGCTTGTTTGGACATAGTGATTCTTCCCACAGAGATCTATCATGCTTTATAACGCTCCTATAAGAAGCTTCATTGTCCTCCTCTTTTGCTTTGTCTTCTTCTTCTTCTGCTTCTCTTCTTCTTCTTCTTTATCTTTGTCTGCTTATTTTCTTTTTCCCCTGCTTTTAGTTTTTCTTTTTCTTCTTCTGCTGCTGCCTCTTGTGTTTTGTCTTCTTCTGCTTCTTTTTCCTTTTTTCCTGCTTCTTCTAATTCTTCTGCTTCTTTTTCTTCATTCCTCTTCTTCTTCTTCTCCTTGTTCTTTTATTCTTTTCCTCTTCTTCTCCTAGTTATTTTCTTCTTCTTCTTCTTCTTCTTCTTCTTCTTCTTCTTCTCCTGCTTCTTCTTCTTCTTCTTCTTCTTCTTCTTCTTCTCCTGCTTCTTCTTCTTCTTCTTCTTCTTTTTCTTCATTCCTCTTCTTCTTCTTCTCCTTGTTCTTTTATTCTTTTCCTCTTCTTCTCCTAGTTCTTTTCTTCTTCTTCTTCTTCTTCTTCTTCTTCTTCTTCTTCTTCTCCTGCTTCTTCTTCTTCTTCTTCTTCTCCTGCTTCTTCTTCTTCTTCTTTTTCTTCATTCCTCTTCTTCTTCTTCTCCTTGTTCTTTTATTCTTTTCCTCTTCTTCTCCTAGTTATTTTCTTCTTCTTCTTCTTCTTCTTCTTCTCCTTCTCCTTCTCCTTCTCCTTCTCCTTCTTCTTCTTCTTCTTCTCCTTCTTCTTCTTCTTCTTCTTCTTCTTCTTCTTCTTCTTCTTCTTCTTCTCCTGCTTCTTCTTCTTCTTCTTTTTCTTCATTCCTCTTCTTCTTCTTCTCCTTGTTCTTTTATTCTTTTCCTCTTCTTCTCCTAGTTCTTTCTTCTTTTTCTTCTTCTTCTTCTTCTTCTTCTTCTTCTTCTTCTCCTGCTTCTTCTTCTTCTTCTTCTTCTTCTTCTTCTTCTTCTTCTTCTTCTTCTTGTTCTCCTGCTTCTTCTTCTTCTTCTTCTTCTTCTTCTTCTTCTTCTTCTTCTTCTTCTTCTTCCATCTTGGCAGATGTAATGAAGCTCTTTGGAAGCCTCTAAGGGGTAAATCCCCCTCAATAAAATCAGCACCTTCACACGACTCGTATTGAAGGATCCACTGGGAAGGGAGAGCTGGAGAGATGAGACTGCATGTGTTTAATCTCTTGTTTGCTCTTTTGAGCTTCATAAAAGCACCAGCTCCTTTCTAAATGATATTTTTTTTTTAACGTTTGAAACAAAAGTAAGAATATTACCCTTTAGAACATATTTGCATATGCTGAGTAACTTCTTATGAGCTCTAAAAGCAACACTATGCCTGTATGTGTAAACCAGCTGAAAGTGAGGACTAAAACAGGATCAGGTCCTGACTGTGTGTGTAATTGTAGTCATTAGGATGTAAAGAACATACGATCTGTACAATTACTCTCGGAAATTATAGCCTTTCACTCCATCTATGCATCCAGAACAGGAGTCGTTTTTTATTTTCGCTGCTTGGGGTTACATATGATCCAAGATATTTAGATTAGCAAATACCGTGAGGCACTAATATCAAGTGTCTATGTGCTTGAATGTCAAGAAACACTATAAATACAGTGGGACTTATACACCAACAAACATGTTTAAGGCTCAGGCGTTTGTGTCTGTGTTCCTGACCCTCAGCGTTACTTTATAGTTAAAATCACATTATTACTGAAATGGGAATGATGACATCATAGTATTGCTGAAATGGGAATTATGACATCACATTATTGTTGAAATGGGAAATATGACATTACATTTTTTACTGAAATGGGAATCGTGACAAAACATTTGACTAAAATGGGAATTATGACATCACATTTTACTGAAATGGGAATTATTACATCATAGTATTACTGAAATGAAAACTATGACATCACATTTTTACTGAAATGGGAATTATTACATCATAGTATTACTGAAATGAAAACTATGACATCACATTTTTACTGAAATGGGAATTATGACATTATGTTATTACCGAAATGAGAATTATGGTATCACATTTTATTGAAATTGGAATTATGACCGCATTTTACAGAAATGGAAATTATTACATCACAGTTTACTGAAATGAGAATAATGACATCACAGTATTACTGAAATGAGAATTATGACATCACAATATTACTGAAACGAGAATTTTATATACAGGTAACTTTATATACTGTATGTTACATAAAACACACAGTAAGTGTTGTGTTAATGTAAATGCATGATTTTGAAGCATTGTTGAAGTGAACACAACAAAAATATATTTAAAAAATATGTGTTAATGTTTCTATGGAGGATCCTTTAAATATTCCGGGGCATTCTTTGTGCTGTAAAAATGCTGGCTCTTATAGCTGTTATAGCTCTTATAATCTCGGGTGGCTAGCATCGTTTAAGCTGTTACTATGTACACTGAGATGATATCTTGGGTTTTTTTCAGAAGATATTCTATTGTGTTGTCCATTCCACCTCACTAATGCTGATGCTGCTCAACTTACCTAGCTATTAGCTATCATTGACTTGGCTTCACTGTTGTGGCATTGTATTTAGATAAAGATTTAACTTTAACCTGTTACCATCATACAGCACCGTCACCTCACAGCCTCAGGGACCCTGGTTTAATCCTTGGCTTGGGTGAATGAGTATATGCATGTGTCCTGTGATAGTATGGAGTCCCATCCAAGGCGTATTCCCACTTTCTGCCAAGTGTATCCTGAGAAAGGTCCAGATTCACCGGGGCACTAAAGATCAAGCACTTATGAATGCTAGCTAGCTCGCCAAATCTGTTTGGAGTTTGCTATGTAAAATGATAGCGAGGCTCCAAACCCATACAGTCTGATTTTCAGAACTATTCTATTCTGACCAGCAGTCTGATTTTGACCAGTTCATGCTTTTTGTCATCTAGACGCAGCACTGGCTGTACATGAGAAGATATTTTTAGCAATGCATATGCAGTTCCCTTTCCTTATTCCAAAATCACTCCTCAAGACAAACCCTTGCAGGGACAAGAGAATAACCTTTACACAATATCCTTCCAGGCCAGCTGAGAACTTGAGGTTAACTTTAGCCACAGAGAAATGCCTTTTGAGTAGAACAGAGCTCCTTTCTACAGCTTGACTTGTCATCATGAGGGAACTTTATGTCTCCTTCTGTCTTCTGGTTTATTTTAGCAGTAATGAGTTAAGTTTCTATATTTGCCTGTTTTTGGGGACACCGGTGGGAATGAGGACACTGTTTAATAAGAGAATAAACACTCTTGGATTATGAAGTTTGCAGGAGAATAAGAGAAAAAGCAGAGCGTAATGTAATTGCGTGAGTAGAGTTTTGTCTCCCAAGCGACAGTTTTTGTGGGTCATGAATGTTTCTTCTCATTGCTTGCTTGTTTAACCCTTCTGAGGAGTTGGTTTTAATGGTCAGACAACACCAGTGGTCATGGTCAGGACTTCTAATACACGTTACATATACACTTTTCATATTTAGTCATGTTATTGATTCACCATTGTGTTAGAATGATCAGATAATGGTAATAACATTTACATTACATTTATGGCATCTGGCAGATCCAGAGTGACTTACATTTTATCTCATTTTTTACAACTGAGCAATTAAGGGGTTGAGGGGCTTTGCTCAGGCACGGTGGTGGCAGCTTGGTGGACCTGGGATTCGAACTCACAACCTTCTTGTCAGAAGTCCAATACCTTCCACATCCGCTTATAACCTTATCAGATACTAAATATGGGGATGTGGTAGCTTAGTGGTTAAGCCCAGATCCACCAGACTGCCACTGCTGGGCCCTTGAGCAAGTTAAATACTGACATTAGTATGTGAAATCTGCTGCAATTATTCTTATTATTAATTTTATTATATAATAATAATTATAATAATAATAATAATAATAATAATAATAATAATAATAATAATAATAATACATTATGAGTCATATAATTGCTGCTAGGCATCACATCAGTAAATAGACCGTAAATTAGTGTAATATAATTTATATAAAAATTAAAAAATTATATTAGATATAGATTATATTAGATTATTTTAAATAGTGTAATATAAATTAAACATTTAATTCTTCTTATTAAATGATTGTGATATTTATGTTTATTGCTGCTGTACACACGTCCTGTGTATTTATTGTCCTGCAGTGGTTGTGTTGTTATTATTGTCCACATGTTGTGTATTTGGACTTGCCATCGTTCCATTGTGTACAAGCTATTTACAGGAATGATGATAAAATCCCACTTGACTTGTTATTCATATTTTTATCATTAGTATTGATGGTTATAACTCAGATATGAGCTCTCCTGAACAGCATGATCATCTGATCATCTGGATGTTGAACTTTCCTGAGATCCAGGTAGGCTACTGTATATTTCCAGTCCTTTCTGGACTCTGATGAAAACTCGAATCAGTGTGATTATGACCTCCAGATTGGTCGAGAAAACCACACCATCCCTGCAGTGCTCTGGTTGAACTTTCGGCGTTTGGACTTTTGGACCCTGCTTTAAAGGTTAGAAAGGTTCCACATTTTAATCCTTTTCTTTTAACGCCTTTAGCCCCCTCCCCCATTCCTGCCCATGCCTGTGAAGCTCCGCCTCCAGGATCTAAGATGGCCTGTAGAGTAGAGTGACTATGAAATGATTTACAGGAGGCGCAGCCAAACATTAACAAGCCTTCTGGACCGGAAATAAACATCCAAACTGATTTCCTAGTGAATTAATTCGGTAGTAATTCAGTAATTCGTAATTCAGGTTCGGTAGTTCTTCAAGGTTATTTGTACAAGTAAGGAATAGTAAAAAAAAAAATGAAAAGGACAATTGCACTGTTTTAAATTTCATGTTGTATTAAGTTTGTGTATTTGATGTAAGATACATGATGCTCAATCAAGTGATATTAAATCATTTAACAAATAAAAATAAACAGAAGTTCCCCAGAAGTCCATGTTCTTGGTTTACAGCTGGGAGGAAAGTAGTTCAGTTCATGGATGCTGGATTATTTTTTATGTATTTATTTTTTCCTAAAGTATGCTCCGTCACTCATCCCCTCACTGCTTCAGTCATTTGGTCGCCGCACCCTGTCCACTCCATAAGGAATGGACTTGTAACCGAGTCTAGAGACAGATGGCTGCTATTTATAGGCTTCTGGAGAGGTGCGAAGTTTCTTGGGATCTCTCGGAGAGGTCTCAGCTCCTTAAGGGGCCAGTCGGGGCCACAGGCCACAGTTCCCCTTTAAAGCTCGCTCCTCAGCTGAGAGTATAAAAGGTATGGCTAAACAAAGCTGCACTTGGCCTTGGATGCTGTTTGTTTCTCCGTGAAAGCAATCTGATCCGCATCTCCATGGAGAAAAAACCCTATTATTATCTCTCGGTATTAATGATGTCACTAAAACACTTTCAGCATCTCCAGTCTTTCTTAATAAAGGCCTCTTAATCATGTCTTGGGCACGATGTCTTCGCAATGCGAACAATTTTAGTTCTATAAAACACTGATTCCAACATTTTGAGCTGGTCGAGAGTTGAAGTTACCCGAGAAGGCATCTATTTTTTCCCTTTTTAAAAAAAAAAAAAAAAATCATACATTTCACAAAGGTATTTCATAAACACTAGAATGTCTGGAGTAATTTTTTCAATAAATGTTTTATTTATTTATTTATTTATTTATTTATTTATTTATACGTATAATATTAAATATATTTATATTAAAATAATATTTCATTTTGCAAAATTAATCAGTAAATTTATAAGTATGTATATAATACATGTACAGTTTATTTATTTATGAAAAATATATTAAACATTTATTTACTTTTTTAAAAAAAAACTATAGAAAGTATTAAACAAAGAATATATATACAACTGGCCATGCTGTCTGGGTGGGCGGGGTTTTTTTCCCTCCCCTGTCAATCACAGCATCGCTGCTGGCATGTATGTGGAAGACGGTCACTCTTTTCCTCTGAGAGTGTTACACTGCCCTGTGACACAGCAAAAGATGCCTTTAGAGGCTTCACACCTTTTAGAGAAAACACATCTAATGGTGTCCGAAAGATGAACACACAGGAACACCACCACAAAGTCGTAAATTACAAGTGGGAAATTTTCTTCAAGTTGAAGGTGTGTCAGAACTTTGTCATATTGCTTGTAATTAATTAACAGAAGGTTCTCTGAAGAAAGTGACGTGAACACACATGATGACGTAATTACGACATCCCAACTCGTAAAAATACCCAAGAACTTGACAGGAGGACTTGAACACACAGAAAGAGCTGGGTGATGAAAGAGAAGTGTGAGATGAACAAACTGTGGATGATATATGGATATTATATAGAATATATATGATTTTTGTTCTGTTTCATTTATTTGTTTGTGTATTAATTTAATAATAATAATAATAATAATAATAATAATAATTATTATTATTATTATTATTATTATTATTATTATTGTTGTTGTTGTTGTTGTTGTTGTTATAATAATAATAATAATAATAATAACAACAACAACAACAACAACAACAACAATAATAATAATAATAATATATTATTTAATAATTATATTACTGTTATTATTATTACAATTTATAAAGATTATTATTAAAATATATTATAATTTTTCATAGTCCTTTCATATGTCCTTTATGAAAAGTTTTAAACCTTTAGACTCTGAGCAGTTTCACTCTTTGTGGAAAAATTCTAGGTTTCATTTTTAACAACCGACTCCTTCATACTCCCAGGACCTGTGTCATGCTGAATCACATAACAGGAAGTGAAGTAGTTCATCATTATCTTGTGATCAGTGTATCACTTTATATACATGACAATGTTTTGGGTGATTATTACTGTTTAAAAAAATATTACACAGAGCTCTTTGTGCAGATTTTATTGTACATTTGTTAATGTACAGGTCTAAAGCAAATGATTTGCATTCATACGCTAGTATTTACTGAGACTTTTTGAAATATATATATGAATGTCCAATGAGTTGGGTTCAGATTTTGTTGGAACTTTCATCAACAAGTATTCAGTTTTAATTTTTGTTAAGGAGAATGAATTTTTATGCCTCTTTATGTGACTTGTGACTAGTTTAAATGGGTCCTGAATGGACAAAATATCCATAATGAGTCAAAACCCAAAAACAACAAAAACACAATAGCTTAATGTTTGTTAAGTTGTCTTTATTTGTCAGATATACATTACAGCACAGTGAAATTCTTTCTTCGCATATCCCATCCTTGGGGGTTGGGGTCAGAACACAGGGTCAGCCATGGTGCAGCACCCCTGGAGCAGGGTGGGTTGGGGGCCTTGCTCAAGGACCCAACAGTGGCAGCTTGGCAGTGCTGGGGCTTGAGTCTCAATCTTTCGGTCAACAACCCAGAGCCTTAACCACTTGATCTAATGTAATATCAGAAACATCTCTGGTTGCTTCAAAAATAAATAAATAAATAAATAAATAAATAACCAACCTGCCTTCTACTGAGGAGAAATGAACCAGCGCAGTGCTGTCACCATGTGTTTAACATCAGAACTACAAAATTACTTTTGTGTGAACAGAATATGGGGCTCAATTTTTTTTCCTTAAATTTTTGATCTAAAAAAAACACATTTTTAATAATATATTTGTACATTTAGATGAATTTGAAAAGTCAGACTTTAATCTTAATTTAATTAGATGAAGGACAATACCACAGTGTTACTTCTTGTTCTTCTTGTATATTAATGCTAATTATAATAAATAAATGAATTATAAAAATTAAAATAAAAACTACCACTACTACTACTACTACCACTACTACTAAATAATAATAATAATAATAATAATAATAATAATAATAATAATAATAATAATAATTATTATTATTATTATTATTATCAATAGGGAGATTGCAGGGGCATAAACACTTAAGCAATTATTTTTTATTACTTTTACTTCATTATCCATAGATTGAATTATATATCCATGTTTACTACCAGAACCTATTTTTGATTTAAAATAATCATTCTACATATTACCAGACCATTGAAAGCCACGGAAACCAGTCAGACTTTCCCATTAAGTGACCAGGATAACCTTGGCTATTTTCAGCACTCACGTACATGCCTAGAGATGGTGGAAAAGAGTGAATGGAACATCCTTCAGGAGGCAGAAGAACATTGTAATATCCTATTTTTTGAACAGCTATATACTGTATCAAGTTTCTTCATTTATTTATCTCATGTAAGCGCTTTATCTCTCTCAGGGGTCAGAGTGGAGGTCGTGGTGGAGCCGGAGTCAGTCTTGAGAACACTGGGCATCAAAGTGAGAAAGTTTAACTAGGATGGGAAGTTTGTCCATCACAGGGCATCAGTAATACATGATCACACCTATGAGCAATAAAGCCAAGCCTATCTTCCATAGGTTTTTGGGAATTGGGAGGAAACCAGAGATCCAGGAGGAAACCCACTCAGAGGCGGTGAGAAGATGCGAAAGTAATCCAGAGATCCTGGAGCTATGACGTTATCTTTGTTTTTCCCGAGTTTGGCAGACACCCTTGTCCCGACTTACACTTTTATCTCATTTTTAAAGTCCTCAAACTGAGCAGATGAGGGTTAAGGGCCTTGCTCAGGGGCCCAGCAGTGGCAGCTTGGTGGACCTGGGATTCAAACTCAGAACCTTCTGATCAGTAGTAACCACTAAGCTACCACGTTCCCACACACCTATATATATAATTCTATAAATTATATTACAGCATGATGTTAAACATCTAATCATTTGTATTAAGCTGCAGAACAAATATAATGATATATATTTTTTAAAAATCCAAACTGGAGTCTAAAATCAATATGATTGGAGATATGGCTGCGGATAACTAAAAAATGGGCTTTGGATCATTTCTGGATTCTTCTTTAGATTAAGGCAGTGGTCGAACATCACATCAGGGGTTTAAAAGTGAAGCCAAAATGTCTCTGAGGCCCTCTAGTGGCTGGCTGCGGTCATTTTTAGCCACTGTATGTAAACGCTTTAGTTTACTGTATTATTCTGTGTTTGTTTTATTGTAATCTCATAATAAGTTTACATTAGATCCATTTCATTTGTCTGAATTGTTTAACTTAGATATTTTTTTCTGCACCCTAGACCACGAGACCTCGTTGTACAGTGTGCATCATAGCCGTGTCTGTCTGATTGTGAGTGGGATTGTTCCTGTGTGATTGTTGCCAGGCTGTGACGCCGGTGTTTAGTGATGAGGTGGGATTAGTGAGAGTACAGGAGAATGCTGAGCATGGGGGGAAAACTGTGCTGGGTTCAGCAGTCTGTCTGAGGGATTAGGTTAGGCGTGAATAATGTGGCCTGGCATCAGATCACACACACACACACACACACACACACAAATTATCTGCTCATCAATTAAAAGTAGAGACCCTAAAAGGCAAAGCTCCAGACAGGAAGGAAGCTTCATATGTCTGGGACTATTTTTTTGTCAATGAGTTATATAAGGAATAAAACACTTTAGGACATGTTCCATCTATCTATCTATCTATCTATCTATCTATCCATCCATCCATCCATCCATCCATCCATCCATCCATCCATCCATCTACTTTCTGTGCCACTTATCCTACACATGGCCACAGGAAGTCTGGAGTCTATCCCAGGTGACAAAATGCAGGGTAAACCCTGGATTTAGAGAACACACACACACACACACACACCACAGAATTTAGAGATGCTTATCAGCCTACAAGGCACTGGGGCAAGGAAACCCGATATCCTGGAGGAAACCCAAAGCACAAGGAGAACATGTAATCTCTACACATGCAGGACATGCAGAGGCCAGAATCATACCCCTAACCCCAGATGTGTGGGTCAAACATGTTAACCTCTAAGCCCCTAGCCACCATGTCCCACTCAGAGCAAGTGATGATGTGATGAAGCTGAGATTCTAAGTTACTGTTACTACACCGATCAGACCCTAAAGAATTTCTCCAAAGCTTGCAACCAATAAGACCTGATTTTGGACTTTATTTTTTGCAAAATTTCGGATGCCACTTGAAGCACTTTTTTTTGTGTAAAACTATTTGATTGGTGAATCACAAAATGTCTGCAGGGACTGGAAAATGCAGCTTTTTACATTACCAAGAAAGCAGAACCCCTTCATGATTACAACCTTCCTGCATCGGGACACACACTGACAGACTTCTGTTGCTTAAAAAGTGTATTACAAGCAAGACATTTGGTAAATAATGATCATTATCATATAATCTTAGAATATATGAAGCTTTAGCTATACAAGTGTGTTTAGCTATACTGTGGATATGAGCTGTTGCTATAGAAGCGAGAAGGAGCTGTGATTTGCAGCTGTCAGAAAATGAATCAACGCCTTCCGACCAATCAGAAGAAGGAACATTCTGACTCGTTATATACTGAATCAGTAGATTTCTAGTTACTGGGCACGTGTAGTGTCTTCTGAGTTATTCATCCGTTCATTCATTCATTCTTTTGTTCATTTGTTGATATGGAGACTTTCCTGGGAACGATGTGGGAATACACTTCTAATGGGACAACCCCCCCCCCCCCCCCCCCGCGCCCACACACACACACACGCACACACAAACAAACAAACTTTCTGAAGGTGGAAGAATGCCAAGAGCCCGGAGCAAATCAACATGGAAACAGGAAGAACGTGAAATTCCACACAAATGTCAGATCATGAAGTTGGAGGCAGTTGAAGTGCAGTTAATTTATTATGTAAATCAAGAACTCAAAGTATGAGCTTCAGAGACAAGTCATCAGCTTACGAAAGGCTTAAAGCGATAATGTGGCCCACACGACAACAAGCAACAACAAGACTTTGACAGTGAGAGACTGAAAGACTGGAATTTAAATAAAACAAGGTATACAGAGACACAAGTGTGTGTGATTAGTGAGGCATCTGACTAGCTGGGGCTGTTGGGTAATGCTCAGGGTCACCCCAAGGCTGGAATCTAGCCCACAGGACTCTTATCCTGGACAGTGTACTAACACATCACAGGGCTCAATCACACACTCATTCACACACTACAGATGCCTACAGCACATGCCTCTGGACTGGTGGAGGAAACTGGAGAACCCAGAGGAAACCCCCAAAGCACAAGAGGAACATGCAAAGTCTGAAATTGACCCCCAAACCTCAGACGTACAAGGCAAACAAGCTACACTCTAAGCCACTATGACACCATGTGTTCTTGAGGCAGCTCATTTTACTCATTTTTTAAAGCAAAACCTTTTGACCTGCTGGAACTGGCTGGTTAGTTTTAGGTGTTGCATGAGTTATATGTAATTCGGTTTATACAATAAATATTAGATATGTCTTTTCATTAAGTATAATAGTAACAAGCACCACAAACAAACCCCACACATTAATACAGTTGCCTCCAAAAGTATTGGAACGACAAAGCTTTTGTCTTTGCTTTACACTGAAGACATTTGGGTTTCAGGTCAGAAAATGAACAGGGCATGACGTGAACCGACCTCCAGCGTTCATTTCTGGATATTTACATCCAGATTTGTTGAACCTACAACCAGTCAAGTGACTTACAATCAAGTGATCAATAATATTGGAACACATGTCTGACAGGTGTTTTTTGTTTCTCTGTTAGATTGACTGAGCTAAAGGATATTGGGGATAAACCAACATGAAGACCAGAGAGCTGTCTATGTATGAAAAGCAAATCCTAAAATTTTAAGGCTGATAAAAAAGGGAGAATTGCACAAGAATTGGGCATATTTTATCATATTTCATCATTTTAGTTTTTCCGGAAATATTCCAGATTAGACAATTTCATATATATATATATATATATATATATATATATATATATATATATATATATATATATATATATATATATATATATATATCTATATGTATACACTATATATTGCCAAAAGTATTCGCTCACCCATCCAAATAATCAGAATCAGGTGTTCCAATCACTTCCATGGCCACAGGTGTATAAAATCAAGCACCTAGGCATGCAGACTGTTTTTACAAACATTTGTGAAAGAATGGGTCGCTCTCAGGAGCTCAGTGAATTCCAACGTGGAACTGTGATAGGATGCCACCTGTGCAACAAATCCAGTCGTGAAATTTCCTCGCTCCTAAATATTCCACAGTCAACTGTCAGCTGTATTATAAGAACGTGGAAGTGTTTGGGAACGGCAGCAACTCAGCCACGAAGTGGTAGGCCACGTAAACTGACGGAGCGGGGTCAGCGGATGCTGAGGCGCATAGTGCGAAGAGGTCGCCAACTTTCTGCAGAGTCAATCGCTACAGACCTCCAAACATCATGTGGCCTTCAGATTAGCTCAAGAACAGTGCGCAGAGAGCTTCATGGAATGGGTTTCCATGGCCGAGCAGCTGCATCCAAGCCATACATCACCAAGTGCAATGCAAAGCGTCGGATGCAGTGGTGTAAAGCACGCCGCCACTGGACTCTAGAGCAGTGGAGACGCGTTCTCTGGAGTGACGAATCGCGCTTCTCCATCTGGCAATCTGATGGACGAGTCTGGGTTTGGCGGTTGCCAGGAGAACGGTACTTGTCTGACTGCATTGTGCCAAGTGTAAAGTTTGGTGGAGGGGGGATTATGGTGTGGGGTTGTTTTTCAGGAGCTGGGCTTGGCCCCTTAGTTCCAGTGAAAGGAACTCTGAATGCTTCAGCATACCAAGACATTTTGGACAATTCCATGCTCCCAACTTTGTGGGAACAGTTTGGAGCTGGCCCCTTCCTCTTCCAACATGACTGTGCACCAGTGCACAAAGCAAGGTCCATAAAGTCATGGATGACAGAGTCTGGTGTGGAGGAACTTGACTGGCCTGCACAGAGTCCTGACCTCAACCCGATAGAACACCTTTGGGATGAATTAGAGCGGAGACTGAGAGCCAGGCCTTCTCGTCCAACATCAGTGTGTGACCTCACAAATGCGCTTCTGGAAGAATGGTGAAAAATTCCCATAAACACACTCCTAAACCTTGTGGACAGCCTTCCCAGAAGAGTTGAAGCTGTTATAGCTGCAAAGGGTGGACCAACGTCATATTGAACCCTATGGATTAGGAATGGGATGTCACTTAAGTTCATATGCAAGTCAAGGCAGGTGAGCGAATACTTTTGGCAATATAGTGTATATATATATATATATATATATATATATATATATATATATATATATATATATATATATATATATATATATATATGTATATATATATATTATTTTTTATTATTGTTAAAGAAAATAACAATAAATGTTATAAAGAACAACAAGCAGATAAAATTATTATAATAATTATTATAATAATATTTAATATGAATTATATTATAATTAATTTTATTTCATTGAAAAATAACAATATAACAATAATAATTCAAATTCAAATCAAATTCATTTTATTGGTCACATACGAAATCATACACATCTGTCTATCTATCTATCTAGCTCTCTCTGTCTATCTATCTATCTATCTATCTAGCTACCTAGCTAGCTAGCTCTCTCTATCAGTACGACATGTAGTGAAATGCTTTTTACGACTGTCTTACACAAAAAGAAAGAGTAAAAAAAGAAAAATTTAAAATTTAAAGTGTGGACAGTGTGGAAAGTCAAGTGTCAGATCAGATATGCAAATATATGTCTATGTATATATATATATAGATATGTATATATAGATATATATGTATATAATATAAATATATATATGTAGTATCAATAGCAGTAAATATAAATATGAAAAATAAAATAAAATAAAAAATATTAACAAAAAAATAGTAGTATAATATATATGTATACAAATATAAAACTGCTTTATAAAAACTAAATACAAAAAACAAATATAAAACAAAAATATAATACACTAATATAATACAGTACAATGGTTAACTTTGAAATGGTGTAGCAAAAGAATACAGTATGTACAGTGTGCATATGTAAGATAAATATATAAATATATATATAGATGTCTATAGGCAAATATAAATGTCCAATTGAACAGGGGGTAAAGTGACGGTGCAGTGTGCACACAAGATGTACAGGAAAGATGTACAGTGAGAGTGTTATTGTGTGTACAGAATAGTGTAGAGTACAAAGTAGTGCAATTATTGCATGTGCAACAATCAGCTGAGGTAGAATGTCGTGTCATGCGGGGGGTAAGTCACCATCATCGTTATTGAAATCCTAGTTTATACAATAAATATTAGATATGTCTTTTCATTAAGTATAATAGTAACAAGCACCACAAACAAACCCCACACATTAATACAGTTGCCTCCAAAAGTATTGGAACGACAAAGCTTTTGTCTTTGCTTTACACTGAAGACATTTGGGTTTCAGGTCAGAAAATGAACAGGGCAGAAAGTCCAGATTCTAGGTGTTCTGGTTGAGGGCCCGAATGGCCTGCAGGAAGAAGCTTATTATAATAATAATTATTATACATTATAATATTATTACTATGATTATATATTAGAATTATTATAATATAATGAATAGTAATAAAGTGTTATAATAATATCAATTATATTATAATTCTTATAATTACATAATAATAGCAGGAAAATTTGTTTTCACGTTTCTGCACGATCATAATATTCTTTACATTAAGATGATATTATTATTATTATTATTATATTCTTTATAATATTTATAAAAACACGCACTTTTGTCTTGTATCATTTCAGCTGCGTTCAGATTTCTCATATTTCAGATTGCACCATTCATTCCTCCACGTGGCTTTACCGGACGTCCCACTTTTTATTACTTCTACTGTGCGCTGATTGGCTAACTGTTCCGTCTACTCCTCTCTGATTGGCTGACTGGGCTTGCGAGCCTTCTACACCACGCTGAAGCCTCATTGACAAATTCTCCCCGCCATCCCGCAAAGAAAGGTTTTAATATATACGTTTAATCCACAGGATCACGCGCTGCGGGTGAAGGAACCCATTAACTAATTAAGTGAAGTCTGAAACATGACCAAAATGTTGACAGTCGCGAAATTTATGAAGAGTTTGTCTTCAGTCGGCTGGAGACATGCGGCACGTTCTCACAGCGTCAAGGTAACAAATTCATTTTTTTTCCGGTCACTTGTTACTGTATCACTGTATCTTCATATATTTAACTAAACCAGTTAGCCTAATTAGTGTTCTTCTTTTGTTGCAACGTTTTAACGTTAATATCGTATCGCAGAAGATGCGTGAGACAACTTTGCTGTAGAACTGAAGAACTTAAACCTCTATAATATTTTTTTTTTTACCAGAAATGCCTCAGTAATGACTGAAAAAACCCAGAAAGTTAGGATTAGCATTAGCATCAGCGTTGCCTTTTAACTAGCCGGCTCGATGTTTCCGCCTAGTAGAATTTCTACAGTTTTCAGGAAGACATTACACACAATGACACATGCGTAGGTGTGTATGCATACGACTGTTACCATGTAGCACAGAGGTATTTTTATTATTATTATTATTTTTATTCTGAGCCTTTTAAAAGCACCTAAAGGAAAACCCTACGACGTGCTGGTATGAGTGAACTGTAGTAAAGAGGGGTGATGTAATATTGCATCACTTCGAGTCTGAACAGATCCTCATCATTAGGTAGATCGTGAATCATGGTGTACGTCAGATCAGTCCCTCTGTAGCGGAAAACAGGATGTGGTTAGACGTGCAGTTGTTCCGTATCTTCCTGCTACTTAGTCTTTATTTCTCTGTGTGTGTGTGTGTGTATGTGTGTGTGTGTGTGTGTGTGTTGTGTGTGTTGTGCTTGTAACTGACTAAGCTGATGTAACAAGAATTTCCCTCATGGGATCAATAAAGTTCTGTCAGTCGGTCTGTCGGTCTATCTAGCTATCTAGCTAGAGAGAGAGAGAGAGAGAGAGAGAGAGAGCTAGCTAGCTAGCTCTCTCTATCTAGCTAGCTAGCTCTCTCTATCTAGCTAGCTAGCTAGCTAGCTAGATAGCTAGCTCTGTCTATCTATCTATCTATCTATCTATCTATCTATCTATCTATCTATCTATCTCTGTCTGTCTATCTGTCTCTCTCTCTCTCTCTCTCTCTCTATCTATCTATCTATTTATCTATCTCTCTCTCTCTATGTCTGTCTGTCTGTCTATCTATCTAGCTGTCTGTCTATCGGTTGGTCTGTCTGTCTGTCTGTCTAAATATCTATCTATCTATCTATCACATGCAGGCTCAGAGCGCTCAGCTGGTTCTTCAGGATGGGACAGTGATGAAGGGATACTCTTTTGGACATGACCAGTCAGCATCCGGAGAGTTGGTCTTCAACACAGGGCTTGTGGGGTGAGGAAACATCTACTGCTTTTAACTCCACAGCTCCACTGACTGTAATCCCAATGCATGACACGTAGAGGGATGCACATGTATATTTTCTCTACATTCCCATATGAATGTACATGACACACATAACTACTCTATGAGCATTTAACCGAAATACATACATGTATAATAGAGCTTTGTTTCGAGTATTTGAAACTGTTGTGAGGTATAATATGATCATTAAACACAGATATGAGCTCTGAAATGGTTATATTATTCTGACATAAGCTGCATTCTGACATATATTCAAATTTTATTTGTCTCGTACACGATCATACAGAGTGCGACGTGTGAAGAAATGCTTTTACGACTGTCCTTGATGTAAAAATCAAGCCGATTAACACTAAGGTAGAGGAATAAAAATAGGTAAAAGTATGAAAATAAGACATAAATTAGATACAATAAAGTAGACAAACCTCGAGAGGAACCAGGCTCAGAAGGGAACCTCATCCTCATTTGGGTGAGACTGGACGGTGAATAATGTAAATGTTGAGAATGTCCTTTCTTCAACAGTTTATAGTCATGAAGAATTGTGCAACCAAGAGCTCATGAGGTCAGCGTAGTTCCTGAGTTCATTATAGACTCAGCACCAATTCCTCCTTTCCGAAAGCTGAGTGATGTAACGTCAGTTCAGAGATGGCGTGATAGTGGTTCAACAACAATACAACGATCATTCATAACTTCCTGACCACTGAGAGGTGAAGTGAATAACACTGATGATCTCCTCATCCTGTTAGTGGGTGGGATATATTAGGCAGCAAGTGAACATTTTGTCCTCAAAGTTGATGTGTTAGAAGCAGGTGGCTAGACCACTGGATCAGAGCATCTCCAAAACTGCAGCTCTTGTGGGGTGTTCCCGGTCTGCAGTGGTCAGTATCTATCAAAAGTGGTCCAAGGAAGGAACAGTGGTGAACCGGTGACAGGGTTATGGGCGGTCAAGGCTCATTGATGCATGTCGGGAGCGAAGGCTGACCCGTGTGATCCGATCCAACAGACGAGCGACTGTTGCTCAAACTGCTGAAGAACTTAATGCTGGTTCTGATAGAAAGGTGTCCGAATACACAGTGCATCACATTTTGTTGTGTTTTGGCAGCAAAAAGGGGGGAACCAACACAATATTAGGCAGCTGATCATAATGTTACTCTGAAAAATAGTATACAATAGAGATATGAGGTTTATCCATTAATGAAGTAATATCTGACATCAGTATACTGTCCTGATATTTGAATCTTCCTCTTCTATTTAGATATCCAGAGGCCCTCACAGACCCCAGCTACAGAGGTCAGGTTCTTACTCTTACCTACCCCATTGTGGGCAACTACGGCGTTCCCAACATGCAGGAGCTAGACGAAATGGGACTGAGAAAGAACGCAGAGTCGGATCGCATTCAGGTGACCGTACCTCCATGCAGCGACATCACTTAGTGTCACATGGGGCTACTCATTTTTTATGAAGTAAGATAAAGAAGATCCGTGATTTTTCAGCCAGTTTTCACTCCAGTGCTTGGGTATCTCTTTAGATATTAACAAAAAAAATCTCTTGCCATATCTGCCAGCTCTTTCAACATGACATGCAAAAAACCCCCAAAAGAATTTATTAATTTACAAAGTACAAATGAGTATTATTCAAAACAGGCCTTAGCGATATCACTCTGCCCCAGATTGGATTATTTTCTAATTACAGCACACCCCAAAGTCTTTTACTGCTCCTACATTACAGCCAACTTACTAATGCTAACATTAAAGAGTGACACATTATATGTTTTATCCGTTTTATCTTTATAGTTACCTTTGATTTCATAGGAAGCTTCTGCATGCTGTTATCTCGACATTATAGAAGCTATAGACAGATGTTCAGCATTTCCCTTACCTGCCTTCTCTTATTTTCTTTCTCTTGATGACAAAAAAATGCAGCTTGACACGTTGAGCTGGTTTTAGACCAAGCCATGCGAGCCGTTTTGAAGATTATTGCCAGAACAAAACAGTCTAGAGCAGACTGTTCAACAAGCTGCGATTAAAGATAATGGCGGTTTTTGTCTGTTTATTATATCATATTTTGCTTATATTACAAAGCTGGATGAACGTTTCCATAAAATACTAAAAAAAAAAAAAAAAACTAAATACAGAGAGTTAAAAAATATAGCACCTACATACAGACCTAGTGAGGTGATATGCAAAATCTGCGTATTTATGAGTCCTGTGCAAGTCTATATAAGTATATTGAAGAGTTCTGTGCAAACCGGAGTGTATTTTGTGGTGTCAGCACTGACCTTTCCCACCCCGAGTGGAATGACCTCCTCAGTCTGTCAGTGGAGCAGGGCAGTGACAGCAACCGGTCACTGAAGCTGCTCCTCTGTCTGGAGATGATGTTGTACAGTGGATGAAGTGGATTGTCCATGATAGACAGGAGCCACTGATATCAGGCTGTCCACTATCTGCCACTGATATCAGGCTGTCTAGTTCTGAGCCCACAATCAAGCCCGCCTTCCTCACCGGCTTGTCCAGACATGAGGCGTCCTTCTTCTTGATGCTGCCTCCCCAGCACACTGCCGCATAGAACAGTCTGATAGAACATCTGCAGCACCTTTTTGCAGATGTTAAAGGATGCCAGCCTTCTTAGGAAGTACAGCCGGCTCTGTCCTCTCCTGCACAGAGCGTCAGTGTTGGCAGTCCAGGCCATTTTATCATCCAGCTGTACTCCAAGGTATTTATAGGTCTTGACAAACTCCACACAGTCACTATTAATGGTCACAGGCTCCGGTTGAGGCCTGGGCCTCCTGAAGTCCACCACCATCTCCCTGGTCTTTGTGGTGTTGAGGTGCAGATGGTTTACATCACTCATTGTTTTTAATATTAGGCATCTTAAGAGCTGCTAACCCCATTTCTTTGTTTTGTATCACTGTGTACACACAATAACAATAAAGAAGTTCATTCATTTGTTTGCTACATTTGTAGACAAATTTGGTTCATGTTGTCAGCTTTTCAAGCTGAGATGCTTTAGATGTCCAGTAAGGGAACATAATCGCAAAATCTGAACATTCCATGCTCACTAAGTGAGAGAGAGAGAGAGAGAGAGGGGTTAAAATAGCCGACTCCCTGATCAGTGCCCTGACTGCTGATCTCGAGAACTGATTGAGACACAGCCTAAGTGTGTGATGTATTTGCAGGTATCAGGGCTGCTGGTGCAGGACTACAGTCACGAATACAGCCACTGGAACTCGGTGAAGTCTCTGGCACAGTGGCTGCAGGAGGAGAAGGTACAGCACACTGAGCAGATTGTTTAGTCTGATGTGCTTCTGCTAATCGTGATACTAGTGATAGCTCGTTGTTATGCTTTTTCCAACCTTGAGTGCAGCGATTCTGATGTGTGTATCTCTTGTGTAGGTTCCAGCTTTATACGGCGTGGACACCAGGATGCTGACCAAAATCATCCGAGACAAGGTAGACTCATTTCTGCAGAAGTTGTCATTTTTTGTTTTTTGCTCGATTAATCGTGGAAAGGTTTGTTGGTATCCGATGTGCTGCTTTTAGCATCGGATTTCAGACCTTGGTGAAATTTTCATGAATTTTCTGTCACACAATTTTCATAGAATGGTGCAAAAAAAACAAAACAGCAGCAACAACAACAAAACATCAAGGACGGCTTCAGTAACTCAAATAATCACCACCGTGCTGAATAGAAACACATCTCAGAATCCACTACACAACAAACCATCAGGTAGATGGGCTACAAAACCTGAAGGCCACATCAAGTTCCTCTCCTGTGAGCCAAGAACTGGAATCTGAGGATACAGTGGGCACAGCATCACCCAGCTGATCAGTAGAAAAGCAGTTTATTCTAACTTCATCTGTCCATGAGCCCGTGTAGGTTATAGCCTCAGATCTCTGTTCCAATCTTCAGACTTTCACCTGTTCAAGGTGGAATAAGTAGATCCACATGTAAGCCTCAGTGCGTTCTGACATGCTTTTCTGCTCACCACGGTTGTAAAGATTGGCGATTTGAGTTAGTGAAGCCTTCCTCTCAGCTCACAGTAGACTAGCCAGTCTTATCTGACCTCTCTCTTCAACAAGGTGTCTCTGAAATAAAAATACAGCTGGGTTTCTTTTTTGTTTTTCACACCATTTGGTGTAAACTCTAAAGAGGGTTGTGTATGAAAATCAGCAGAACAAACTGGTCATCAATCCTGGCATGGGCAAAGTCGTATAAAGAGATCATTGAAGTTTGATGAGAACATTGATGCACAACGTAAAAATGTAAAAACCATGTTATCATCCTTTCAGTGCACTATCCTGAACTGATTGCTTGCCTTTTTTCTTTCATCAGGGCACAGTTTTGGGGAAGATTGAGTTTGAAGGGCAGCCAGTTGAAATTACTGACCCAAATGAGCGAAATCTGGTGGCAGAAGTCTCGACGAAGGTAACCAGACCCTCACATGAGGTGATTCACTGTGTATCAGGCTCTGCTGCTGTCACTGCTATACTCATCTCTTTATCTCCTCTCGCTCTTTTATTAGGAAGTCCGAGTGTATGGGAAAGGCAACCCCATCAAAGTGGTGGCTGTTGACTGCGGGATCAAGCACAATATCATCAGGCTGCTTGTCAAGGTGACACTAATATTATATTGTTATGTTTATGGCTGTCTACTGAAACACGTTTATTGATAGATCAAGTAACGCCTCATGTTTTTGTTCAGAGTAAGAAATGGATTTTTATTAGAAAACCTTTTAGCACCTTTAATGGTCTTTAATCTTTTAACCAATCTGATTGCATGTTGGAGCACAAGTGTGAAAATAAACATGGAGGACAGATGCTCTTGGTCTTCCAAAGCTACATCTTACACTTCTCTTTATTTAATCTTTAAGTCCCTCTTTTTTACCAGCTCAAAGGTTTCCTGGACACCATTATTTTCTAGGAAAAAAAACACTGAAGAAAAGGAAAAGCAGCTGTGAATTTTAATTAAAAAAAGGACAGAAAAATATATAAATATGTTATACTTCTCCTGAGTTCGAAGATGAGGGAGGCAGGCTTGAGAAAACTCGGAGGGACTCTTTATTGGCTGTTACCTCGTTTTTCAGCAGTTTTATTTTAAGACACGCACATGCACAGATACACAAAACGTTTCAGTTTTATGGATAAACCTAAAAATGATGCGTAGGTTATTTGAAGATCTCTTCAGAAATCACCAACTTTCACATCAGTAGTCATAGTTGGCTGAATAAAATCTTAATTTTTGCATTTTAAGCAAACAAACAAAAAAAAAACTGCTTATGGGCCATTTTAAAGCAAATTTTATTTTAATATTCCATATGAATATTGGCAGTTTTTGATGTATGTGTGTATTTGTGTGTTTATTTAGCGTGGTGCTGAGGTCCACCTGGTGCCATGGGATCAGGAGCTCATGAACCTCGAGTATGATGGCCTCTTCATATCTAATGGCCCTGGAGACCCCGCTTTGGCTGGAACTCTGATCCAGAACATGCGCAAGGTACCTCATCCAGCATGCTATGCTCCTGTTATACTCCAGTTATGGTCTTATTACACTCCTTTCACACTCTTATTACACTTCTATTACACTCTCCTCACACTCCTATTACACTCCTCTAACACTCTTATTACACTCTTCTAACACTCCTCTCACGCTCCTATTACACTCCTATTACACTCTTCTAACACTCCTATTACACTCTTCTAACACTCCTATTACACTCTTCTAACACTCCTATTACACTCCTCTCACACTCCTATTACACTCCTATTACACTCTTCTAACACTCCTATTACACTCTTCTAACACTCCTATTACACTCCTCTCACACTCCTATTACACTCCTCTCACACTCCTATTACACTCCTATTACACTCTTCTAACACTCCTATTACACTCCTCTCACACTCCTATTACACTCTTATTACACTCCTCTAACACTCTTATTACACTCCTCTCACGCTCCTCTCACGCTCCTATTACACTCCTATTACACTCCTCTAACACTCCTATTACACTCTTATTACACTCTTCTAACACTCTTATTACACTCTTCTAACACTATTACACTCTTCTAACACTATTACACTTTTCTAACACTCCTCTCACACTCCTCTCACACTCCTGTTACACTCATATTACACTCCTGTTACACTCTTCTTACACTCCTATTATATTTCTCTCACACTCCTATTACACTTTTCTAACACTCCTCTCACACTCCTGTTACACTCATATTACACTCCTGTTACACTCTTCTTACACTCCTATTATACTTCTCTCACACTCCTGTTACACTCTTCTAACACTCCTCTCACACTCCTATTACACTCCGATTACACTCTCCTAACACTCCTATTACACTCTTCTAACACTCCTCTCACACTCCTGTTACACTCCTCTCACACTCGTATTACACTCCTGTTACACTCTTCTTACACTCCTATTATACTCCTCTCACACTCCTATTACACTCCTATTATACTCCTCTCACACTCCTATTACACTCCTCTAACACTCTTATTACACTCTTATTACACACTTACACTCCTATTACACTCTTCTTACACTCCTATTACACTCCTCTCATACTCTTCTTACACTCCTATTACTCTTATTACACTCCTCTCACACTCTTATTACACTCCTCAAACACTTATTACACTCCTATTACACTAAAATTACACTCCTCTCACACATGTTACACTCCTATTGCATCGCTTGTACAATCCTCTCACACTCCTCTCACTCTCCTGTTACAATTACACTCTTCTCACTCCTTTCACACTCCTATTACAATTACACTCCTCTCGCACTCCTGTTAGAATTACACTCTTCTCACTCCTCCTATACTCCTCTCACTCTCCTATTACAATTACACTCTTCTCACTCCTCTCACTCTCCTATTACAATTACTCTTCTCACTCCTCTCACTCTCCTATTACAATTACACTCTTCTCACTCCTCTCACTCTCCTATTACAATTACTCTTCTCACTCCTCTCACTCTCCTGTTACAATTACACTCTTCTCACTCCTTTCACACTCCTATTACAATTACACTCTTCTCACTCCTCTCACTCTCCTATTACAATTACACTCTTCTCACTCCTCTCACTCTCCTATTACAATTACTCTTCTCACTCCCCTCACTCTCCTATTACAATTACTCTTCTCACTCCTCTCACTCTCCTATTACAATTACACTCCTCTCACACTCCTGTTAGAATTACACTCTTCTCACTCCTCCTATACTCCTCTCACTCTCCTATTACAATTACACTCTTCTCACTCCTCTCACTCTCCTATTACAATTACTCTTCTCACTCCTCTCACTCTCCTATTACAATTACACTCTTCTCACTCCTCTCACTCTCCTATTACAATTACACTCTTCTCACTCCCCTCACTCTCCTATTACAATTACTCTTCTCACTCCCCTCACTCTCCTATTACAATTACTCTTCTCACTCCTCTCACTCTCCTATTACAATTACACTCTTCTCACTCCTCTCACTCTCCTATTACAATTACACTCCTCTCACACTCCTGTTAGAATTACACTCTTCTCACTCCTCCTATACTCCTCTCACTCTCCTATTACAATTACACTCTTCTCACTCCTCTCACTCTCCTATTACAATTACTCTTCTCACTCCTCTCACTCTCCTATTACAATTACACTCTTCTCACTCCTCTCACTCTCCTATTACAATTACACTCTTCTCACTCCTCTCACTCTCCTATTACAATTACTCTTCTCACTCCTTTCACACTCCTATTACAATTACACTCTTCTCACTCCTCTCACTCTCCTATTACAATTACTCTTCTCACTCCTCTCACACTCCTATTACAATTACACTCTTCTCACTCCCCTCACTCCTCCCACACTCCTCTCACTCTCCTATTACAATTACACTCTTCTCACTCCCCTCACTCTCCTATTACAATTAATCTCTTCTCACTCCTCTCACTCTCCTATTACAATTAATCTCTTCGCACACCTCTCACACTCCACTCACACTCCTATTACAATTACACTCTTCTCACTCCTCTCACTCTCCTATTACAATTAATCTCTTCGCACACCTCTCACACTCCACTCACACTCCTATTACAATTACACTCTGCTCACTCCTCTCACACTCTTATTACAATTACACTCCTCTCACAATCCTGTTACACCTCTATTGCTCTGCCCTTAGACCCCTGTTACACTCCTATTACACTCCATTTGCACTCCTCTCACAATTTGGTGAATACAAATAATTTGGAAATTGAGATTTTTTGGTTCTGGATGAAGAAAAAATTAATGTCACATAAAAAATATATAAAAATATAAAATATATATTTTGACATATATCATAGTGACATGTAGCTTGATATCTATAGAAGGAACAGAGTTTTTCTACAGTGATATATGACCTGATCTAATTATACTAACTGGGCGGGGCTTAAGCCTTCTTGAAAGTTGGTCATGAGTGGATGAAACAGTGAAAGAAACCCTTTTCTCCCTTCTGAGTTTTGACATTTTCAGTACTCTGGTGTAGTAGATCAGACATGGAAGCAACTTATCCAGTTATTATCCATGTTATCCATGTTATTTAAAGGCATTGCTTTCTGATGGCTTTTCCATGTCAGGTGCTGGAGAGTGATCGTCCCGAGCCGGTGTTTGGTATCTGTATGGGAAACCAGATCACGGCTTTGGCTGCTGGTGCCCAGTCCTACAAACTGCCTATGGGGAACAGGTAATGCACTGTTATTGGGTGTGTGATGATAGCTGTGTTAATTTGTGTAGTGAAGTAGGTAGGTACACAGGACAGAAACAGTGAGGAATAATACTGAATACTCAAGCCAATAAATGTACAGGTTAATAAATATACAGGACAATAAATACCCAAGACAGGAAATATCCAAGAAAATAAAAACATACACAGGACAATAAATACCCAGGACAATAAATACCCAGGACAATAAATACCCAGGACAATAAATACCCAGGACAATAAATACCCAGGGCAATAAATACCCAGGGCAATAAATACCCAGGGCAATAAATACCCAGGACAATAAATACCCAGGACAATAAATACCCAGGACAATAAATATACAGGACAATAAATACCCAGGACAAGAAATATACCGGACGAGAAATATACCGGACGAGAAATATACCGGACGAGAAATATACCGGACGAGAAATATACCGGACGAGAAATACCCAGGACGAGAAATACCCAGGACGAGAAATACCCAGGACGAGAAATATACATGACAGTAAATACCCAATACAGAAAATATCCAAGAAAATAAAAATATACACAAGACAATAAATATACAGGACAATAAATACCCAGGACAATAAATACCCAGGACAATTAATATACAGGACAATAAATACCCAGGACAATAAATACCCAGGGCAATAAATATACAGGACAATAAATATACAGGACAATAAATACCCAAGACAATAAATACCCAGGACAGTAAATACCCAAGACAATTAATACCCAGGACAATAAATACCCAGGACAATAAATACCCAGGACAATTAATATACAGGACAATAAATACCCAGGACAATAAATATACATGACAGTAAATACCCAGGACAGTAAATACCCAGGACAATTAATATACAGGACAATAAATATACAGGACAATAAATATACAGGACAATAAATATACAGGACAATAAATATACAGGACAGTAAATACCCAGGACAGTAAATACCCAGGACAATTAATATACAGGACAATAAATATACAGGACAATAAATACCCAGGACAATAAATACCCAGGACAATAAATATACAGGACAATAAATATACAGGACAATAAATACCCAATACAGAAAATATCCAAGAAAATAAAAATATACACAAGACAATAAATATAGAGGACAATAAATACCCAGGACAATAAATACCCAGGACAATAAATACCCAGGACAATAAATATACAGGACAATAAATACCCAGGACAATAAATACCCAGGACAATAAATACCCAGGGCAATAAATATACATGACAATAAATATACAGGACAATAAATACCCAGGACAATAAATACCCAGGACAATAAATACCCAAGACAATAAATATACAGGACAATAAATACCCAGGGCAATAAATACCCAGGGCAATAAATACCCAGGACAAGAAATACCCAGGACAAGAAATACCCAGGACGAGAAATATACCGGACGAGAAATATACCGGACGAGAAATACCCAGGACGAGAAATACCCAGGACGATAAATATACATGACAGTAAATACCCAGGACAGTAAATACCCAGGACAATTAATATACATGACAATAAATATACAGGACAATAAATATACAGGACAATAAATACCCAATACAGAAAATATCCAAGAAAATAAAAATATACACAAGACAATAAATATACAGGACAATAAATACCCAGGACAATAAATACCCAGGACAATTAATATACAGGACAATAAATACCCAGGACAATAAATACCCAGGGCAATAAATATACAGGACAATAAATATACAGGACAATAAATACCCAAGACAATAAATACCCAGGACAATAAATACCCAGGACAATAAATACCCAGGACAATAAATACCCAAGACAATAAATACCCAGGACAATAAATACCCAGGACAATAAATACCCAGGACAATAAATACCCAGGACAATAAATACCCAGGACAATAAATACCCAAGACAATAAATACCCAGGACAATAAATACCCAGGACAATAAATACCCAGGACGATAAATACCCAGGACGATAAATATACAGGACAATAAATACCCAGGACGATAAATACCCAGGACAATAAATATACATGACAGTAAATACCCAGGACAGTAAATACCCAGGACAAGAAATGTACATGACAATAAATATACAGGACAATAAATATACAGGACAATAAATATACATGACAATAAATATACATGACAATAAATATACAGGACAATAAATACCCAGGACGATAAATACCCAGGATAATAAATATACATGACAGTAAATACCCAGGACAATTAATATACAGGACAATTAATATACAGGACAATAAATATACATGACAATAAATACCCAGGACAATAAATATACAGGACAATAAATATACAGGACAATAAATATACAGGACAATAAATACCCAGGACAATAAATATACAGGACAATAAATATACAGGACAATAAATATACAGGACAATAAATATACAGGACAATAAATACCCAGGACAATAAATGTACAGGACAATAAATATACAGGACAATAAATACCCAATACAGAAAATATCCAAGAAAATAAAAATATACACAAGACAATAAATATACAGGACAATAAATACCCAAGACAATTAATATACAGGACAATAAATACCCAGGACAATAAATACCCAGGGCAATAAATATACAGGACAATAAATATACAGGACAATAAATACCCAAGACAATAAATACCCAGGACAATAAATACCCAGGACAATAAATACCCAGGACGATAAATACCCAGGACGATAAATATACAGGACAATAAATACCCAGGACAATAAATACCCAGGACGATAAATACCCAGGACGATAAATATACAGGACAATAAATACCCAGGACAGTAAATACCCAAGACGATTAATATACAGGACAATAAATACCCAGGACAATAAATACCCAGGACAATAAATACCCAGGACAATAAATATACAGGACAATAAATATACAGGACAATAAATATACAGGACAATAAATACCCAATACAGAAAATATCCAAGAAAATAAAAATATACACAAGACAATAAATATACAGGACAATAAATATATAATACAAGAAATACAGGCTAATAAATACACAGGACAATGAATACTTAAGACAAGAAATATCCAAGAAAATAAAAACATACACAGGACAATAAATAAAAAATAAAGAAATACCCAGGACAATAAATATACAGGACAATAAATGTACAGGACAATAAATATAGAGGAGAAGAAATACCCAAGACAATAAATAAAAAATAAAGAAATACCCAGGACAATAAATATACAGGACAATAAATATACAGGACAATAAATATACATGACAATAAATATACATGACAATAAATATACATGACAGTAAATATACAGGACAATAAATATACATGACAATAAATATACATGACAATAAATATACATGACAATAAATATACATGACAGTAAATATACAGGACAATAAATATACATGACAATAAATACCAAGGACAATAAATATACAGGTCAATAAATACCAAGGACAATAAATATACAGGTCAATAAATACCAAGGACAATAAATATACATGACAATAAATACCAAGGACAATAAATATACAGGACAATAAATATACATGACAATAAATATACATGACAATAAATATACATGACAATAAATATACATGACAATAAATATACATGACAGTAAATATACAGGACAATAAATATACATGACAATAAATACCAAGGACAATAAATATACAGGTCAATAAATACCAAGGACAATAAATATACATGACAATAAATATACATGACAATAAATACCAAGGACAATAAATATACAGGACAATAAATATACATGACAATAAATATACATGACAATAAATATAAAGGACAATAAATACCAAGGACAATAAATATACATGACAATAAATACCCAGGACAAGAAATGTACATGACAATAAATATACATGACAATAAATACCAAGGACAATAAATATACATGACAATAAATATACATGACAATAAATACCAAGGACAATAAATATACAGGACAATAAATATACAGGACAATAAATACCAAGGACAATAAATATACATGACAATAAATACCAAGGACAATAAATACCAAGGACAATAAATACCAAGGACAATAAATATACAGGACAATAAATATACAGGACAATAAATACCAAGGACAATAAATATACAGGACAATAAATACCAAGGACAATAAATATACATGACAATAAATATAAAGGACAATAAATACCAAGGACAATAAATATACAGGACAATAAATATACAGGACAATAAATACCAAGGACAATAAATATACAGGACAATAAATACCCAGGACAATAAATAAAAAATAAAGAAATATATAAGGAAATAAAAACAGACCCCAAGACAGTAAATTTACAGGATGAGAAATACACAATAAAATAAATACACATAGACAGCACAATAAATACCCAGGTCAGTAAAGTCTAGTTGATATATAGTTCATGTATCTGCCTGTACACACACCACACTTCTTGCTTTGTCTTTCTGTCTCTTAGATAAGTGTGTTTTGTCTCTTTGGGAACTGCACAGTCATCAGTTTTGCTCTGAGAATGAACAGTCCTGTCTGTCTGTTGTCTGTATATGTAGAGGTCAAAACCAGCCAGTGCTGAATGTGATGACGGGACAAGCCTTCATCACGGCTCAGAACCACGGCTACGGTATCGACACCGAGTCTCTGCCGCTAGGCTGGAGTCCGCTCTTCATCAACGCCAACGATGGGACCAATGAGGTCTGATCACATATGTAAAAAAATTAGTAGCAAAGTGATTTTTATTGGGATAAGATTTGGGATGTTTGGCATGACACACTGTATCTATAGTGTTTTTATTTATTTATTTATTTATTTATTTATTTATTTATATAACTTCACCAGAAACTAAAAGTTTAATTGTACTAATTTCCAGACATATTTAGGATCCGACTTTAATTTTGTATTAGAGAAGCTATAATAGAGGCTGAGTAAGAGAAGCTTATAGCTACCAGGTCATACATCACTTTTTCCTCCAATGCCTTTGAATAATAAAAAGTAGGCAAAAACATCACAGAGCTCATTCATGGAGTTATCTAATCAGCCAATCATGTGGCAACAGAACAATGCATAAAATGGATGAGTGAGTTTGGTGTGGAGGAACTTGATTGTCCTGCACAGAGTCCTGACCTCAAGCCCATAGAACACCTTTGGGATGAATTAGAGAGGAGACTGTGAGCCAGACCTTCTTGTCCAACATCAGGTGCCTGACCTCACAAATGTGCTTCTAGAGGAATGGTCAAAAATTCCCATAAACACACTCCTTGTGGAAAGCCTTCCCAGAAGAGTTGAAGCTGTTATAGCTGTAAAGGGCGGGACAACTCCATATTACATTCATGTGCATGTAAAGGCAGACGTCCCAGTTTTGACCTGGCTCACAGTCTCCACTTTAATTCATCCCAAAGGTGTTCTATGGGGTTGAGGTCAGGACTCTGTGCAGGTCAGTCAAGTTCCTCCACACCAAACTCACTCATCCATGTCTTTATGGACCTTGCTTTGTGCACTGGTGTGCAGTCATGTTGGAACAGGAAGGGGTCATCCCCAAACTGTTCCCACAAAGCATGAAATTGTCCAAAATGTCTTGGTATGAAGCTGAAACATTAAGAGTTCCTTTCACTGGAACTAAGGGGTCGAGCCCAACCCCTGAAAAACACCTAAATTCAATGATTTGGAGGGGTGTCCCAAAACTTTTGGAAATATAGTATAGCTCATCCACCTTAAATTTCGATGTGTTGTGTGTTATGAGATACTGTATATACAAGAATAGTATTAATTTGTAAATCTATAAAGTACATCACTGTTTTGATTCCTCTCACTATAAATTGGCTAGCACAGATGGTGCTAAGCTTGTTATACTCTGAACTGTTTTGTTAGTAATGCTAAAAATATAACAGACATGCTGTAGTATGATCATGGTTTCCCTTTAATCCATTTACCATTATAGTAGCTTGGATGATTTTTTTCTTTTTCTTTTTTCTGAAATACCTTTAGGGCATCATGCATAACACCAAGCCAATCTTCACGGCTCAGTTTCATCCAGAAGCGAAAGGTGGCCCCACCGATACAGAGGTACTGCAGACGCCGATTGATTTATTTGTTTCGTTTCGAAAGCCATGCATGAATATCTGTTCTAATTACATCCCCACCTTTCATTTCATGCTCTGCGTCAGACACAATTAAATTACGCCGAGCTTGTTCAGAGATAACACAAACATTTCCTGCTCAGGATGTTTTATTGTTTGTGTCGATGCGCTTTGTTTTTTGTTTTTTTTTTCATTCATTTGACTTGATCTCTTTTGTTTCTGTACAGTTCCTCTTCGATGCTTTCCTGTCTCTGATAAAGAAGGGGAAAAACGGCAACATCGTGTCTGTGATGCCAAAGAAACCTGCCGTTCCTCCAAGAGCCCAGGTGAGGGCGCTACAGTCATATGCATCAAGAGCGAGAGAGAGAGAGAGAGAGAGAGATGTGAAGTGAATCCTATACAGTTAAAATATAAACTAGGTTTAGGTTCAAATCTGATGTGTTTGTGATATGTTTCTGGATTTCTGAGGCACATTATGTTTTATGTTGCATGTTCTTGACTGTTTAAAGTGGTGGAAGTTATAGCTAAAAGGACATTGGATCGGTTGTGAGTTCAAATCCCAGAACCACAAAGCTGTCACTTAGCCAAAGCCCAGTTAAATAAGTATTGCTAAATAAGTCTGCCAAATGCTATAAATGTAATACAAATGTATTTGCAGGTGTCTAAAGTGTTGGTTCTCGGCTCTGGTGGTCTGTCCATCGGCCAGGCCGGCGAGTTTGACTACTCAGGCTCACAAGCTGTAAAAGCCATGAAGGTAAGACCAACAGAACATGCAATACATCACAGCACACCTCAGGATACTTTCACACCTATCGGTCCATTCTCCTACACTAAAGTGATACTTTTAGGCTGTTTTCTATTTTAGTGATTGCACTCAAATATCATTATAGAGGTGAAATTCTTCAAAATTTTTCCATTTATTGGTCAGATACATGGTTTTGGAAATACACCGATCAGCAACATTATGACCGCCTGCCAAATATTGTGTTGGTCCCTCTTTTCCTGCCAAAACAGCTCTGACCCGTCCTGCACTGTGTATTCTGACACCTTTCTATCAGAACCAGCATTAACTTCTTCAACAAGTAGCTCACCTGTTGGATCGGATCACACGGGTCAGCCTTCGACCACCACGTACATCAATGAGTCTTGGTCGCCCATGACCCTGTCTCCGGTTCACCACTGTTCCTTCCTTGGACCACTTTTGATAGATACTGACCACTGCAGACCGGGAACACCCCACAAGAGCTGCAGTTTTGGAGATGCTCTGACCCAGTGGTCTAGCCATCACAATTTGGCTCTTCATCAAACTCGCTCAAATCCTTTCGCTTGTCCATTTTTCCTGCTTCTAACATCAACTTTGAGGACAAAATGTTGACCTGCTGCCTAATATATCCCACCCACTAACAGGTGCCATGATGAGGAGATCACCAGTCTTATTCACTTCACCTCTCAGTGGTCTTAATGTTAT